>NW_027457030.1:135000-157500 GCF_040206685.1 Ascaphus truei
TCTTTTCCGTTTGAGAGGAGGGAGTCCCTCACCTCTTCAGCCACACACCAGGAACGCTGGATTGCTTTCAGACGCTCGGAGAGGCGGATACAGTCGTGGATTGCAGGCACTGATTTATCTGGTAAGTACCGCAAACATGCTTGAACAAGGGCCGTAGACATTTTATTTGATGGTTTAGATTATCATTGTCTGTGGTTGTTAGTTATTGGTATTAGAGTTTTTTGATGTTGTTACGAATCAAATACATTTTGAAGTAGTAATCCCCTCCGAACTGGGCATTCCTGGCCAATAATGCCCTGGCTGTAAGAGTTGAAGGGCCCAAGCAAAGCCCCCACCTCTATACACACTAACACTGCAGGGGCATCAGAGTGTCTTGTTGTCATGGCAACGGGGGGTGTCACGTGATGTCATTTGTTTAATAAATTATTTTTTAAGGTGTCCTGGTTTTTCATTTTCGAAATCTGGTCACCCTATGTATTTATGCTGCATTCAGTGTTGTAATGTGCTGTAATTGGGTTACATGGCGTACATAGTGTATATACCGCATTCAGGGTAAGTGCTGTATGTGGATTATAAAGTGTATATATGCTGCATTCAGGGTTATAAAGTCGTTTATAGAGTATATACTGCATTCACGGTTACGTGCGGCATGTGGAGTATAAGGTGTATATATGCTGCATTCAGTGTTATAATGTGCTTTAAGTGGGTTACATGGCGGGTATAGTGGATATACTGCATTCAAGGTTACGCGCCGTATTGGATTATAACGGGTATATATGCTACAGTCAGTGTTATAATGTGCGGTATTTGGGTTACAGGGGTGTATACGGTACCGCAGTGGTGGTGGCGTGCTGTATTTGGATTATATGGTATACACTGCAATCATGGTTACGTGCTGGGTTCTGAATATAATGTTTATAGACCACATGCGCGGTTACATGACGGGTTTGGATTATATGGTGTATATGCTGCATGCTTGGCTTCGGGCCATTGCGTGGAGCATATGGTGTGTGTATATACTGCCTTTGGGGGTCATGTGCTGTATTGGTCCAGCGTTACATGCTACATTCAGGACGACGTGGGGTATACGGTGCGTTATGCTGCAGGCAGAGGTATAACGCGTGTAGGGGTTAATCTCACTTCCTGTTCAGCGCAGGCCATGGTAGGGCATGGGTAATCCCTCTTCCTGTTCAGCACTTGGCTCCCTCTATCGTATGGGTAATCCCTCTTCCTGTTCAGCACATCTGTCAGGGGTCCTGCCTAGCACCCCCACTCCGACGCGTTTCGTCCAGAGACTTAGACTTGGAGTGGGGGTGCGTCGGAGTGGGGGTGCTAGGCAGGACCCCTGACAGATGTTCACGTAACTATGCTACCCAGCACTGGTGCAACTAATCTCTGGACTGTGACACTCTATTTTTTCATTATGGATACTGACAACACACACAAGGTTATCTAATAGGTGTTCATCAGGCAATTTTCCATACATGCTATTCACACACTTCATTGCTCTACACATCTAGTGACTTCATCCCATCATGCCACCTTTTTCCTTCAAGTGATTTATTTGTGCTGTTGGTATTGGTTACATAATTGTATGCTCAAGCAGATTCATGATGGTTTAAGATTGTCATTTATATTTTGACTAGTCACTTCATTGGTGTGTAGTACGTATTATCTTTAGCTTTGTATAGGTGCCTGTGAACCCATTAACCCGTTGTGATTTATTCTGACCTATCCAAGTGTTTCTTGAGTCACTATCCATTTTCATGTTAAGGGTTGACAATTTGAGTCATTCCCTAGTTTTGCCCACTTGTGTCTATGGGTAGTACCCGTGACAGGGGTCCTAGCCTTTTTTAAGTGTTTTTAATCATGTACTGTTTACTTATCCTTTTTTGCACTGTGTCAAATAAATAAAATACTATATGTTAATCTGCATACCTGAGTGCTCCCATACGGGTTACTTTTTTCTCTTTTTACTCATATATATATATATATATATATATATATATATATATATATATATATATATATATATTGCGCGCGCACACACACATATAACGTTTTATCCAACTTTTTCATTTATCATTTGTAGAGAAAATGAACATTGTCGCCAGAAGCGCTATTTTTTCAAAATGTAACATCTCTACTAGTGTAAAATGATACTTCATATAAAGCAGGTTATGGGACCCAGTATAAAATGACTATAATGTCTCTTATCACATCCCAGTATATGGATACTTTCTATTATCACAAGCTGCTAACATGTGACAGGGCTCAGAGTCTGAGCCCAGAATGTGACATACTGAACATTCTCATTCTAAATTTCAAAAAATATTGTGTTGATTTCTGACCTGACTGCCGTGGTTACAGCTCAACCACTCTGTTCTACTGCATGTCACCATTTTCTGCCACAACCAGCTGACGGTGGATCTGCAAGGAGTTCAACGCTCATTGGCATCACATCTGTGGCTTGGTTAACGTATCATTTCTCCAGCTTTTTATTGTATTGTTTTGAAGTAGATTATATTTATTTATTTGAATAGATATTTATTTAGTTTAATAGATATTTATTTAGTTAAATAGATTATATTTGTAAGTTTAATAAGTTATATTTTTTAGTTTAATAAGTTATATTTCTTAGTTTAATAAATTATATTTCTTAGTTTAATAAGATATATTTGTTAGTTTAATAAATTATATTTCTTAGTTTAATAAATTATATTTCTTAGTTTAATAAGTTATATTTCTTAGTTTAATAAATTATATTTCTTAGTTTAATAAGTTATATTTCTTAGTTTAATAAGTTATATTTGTTAGTTAATAGATTATATTTGTTAGCACAGTAGATTATATTTACTAGTATTTAAGTCTCCCCCTCAGTGCCCCATTAGGACCCGTGGGCATATTTCACATCTTTTCGGAGTCGCTTATTTTTTAGACCCTCGAAGCCGAAACCTAAAGGGGTCAGCTAAGAAAGTCCGGATCAAGAGGAGCCGCACAGTTTAAAGACAGAACATTTCCAAGGGAGATGGAGACAATTTGGGTAAGATCTGATTAAATGACAACCTTTGGGGAAGGAAAGGGTGACGCGGGAGTGTAAGAGGGGGGTGAGAGAGCAAGGTGCTGTGTCAGATTGGGGCAGAGCAAGAGAACGCAAAAATGATGGGGATTTGCTGCACACTAAAAAAAACAATTAGTCATACTTTTACCGGTGCCCCTTAGTCTCAGGGAAGACCGGCATTTCGTCCAATGGATACAATATGATTGATGGAAAAGGGCACACGGATTTCTTTATTGGCTTTAGTGGGTTTAGCCACTTTACCTGAGAAAGGCCAGCAGGCTGAAATGTTGTTGTCTATGGCAATGCAAGAGAAAACAGGTTGGGGGGGTGGGTTCTCGCAAGGTCGCCGACCCATGGGTGAGTGTCCCCGGTGGCAACTAGTCCTGGACCCCGGGAAAGCTGTCTGTGGCCCATACAAGCTGAGTAACATGTAGAAAGGACACATGTATGTTCAGAATGAGTTAGCATGGTATTTTGAGAGGCATCATAGCAGGTCAGTGCAAGTCAGTGCAGAGCACTGCAAGGTCAGTCAATATGAGGAAGGGTCCGATGGAGGAGTTGGAGGGTCCCAGAATATCTCTTAAAGCAGGGGTGCGCAAATCGAGGGGTGCGACATTTTCTTGGGGAGGGGCTCGGCGCTTACAGTGGCCCCTCGCTCTTCCCCACAGCATTTAAATTAAATGCCGGAAATCGCGCGCAAGGCCTCTGTAAGTTCCCTTTCCTTGTCTCCGGCGGCTTCTGGAGACAGCAACGTGGCGTCACATGATGTGGCATTGCCATAGCAACGTGATATCACATGACGTCGTTACATCAGAACGTCGGAGACAAGGTGGGGAGGGTGGAGGGGGGAGCAGGGGAAAAAGGTTGCGCAACCCTGTCTTAAAGCATTGTCTTGCATACAGATCAGAGGCGAAGAATGGATATGGATATCCGATGTTAAGGAGGAAATAATACTGAGATCACTACCGCTAAGACCGATTCGATGGAAGAAGGTGAGTGATGAAATAGCCGTCACTGTGTAACTCTTCCAATTACCTGCAACTTCATGCAAAGAAATAGCAACGCTTGTTTTTAACGCATTAAGCGCCTAATGGGGAATTCAACTGCTGAGAGTTTAAGGGAGTTACTCACCAAACTCAGCGACGTTTCTGTGTCTCTGTGATAACTCCCCCAGGACATGCTTGAAAACCAGAGGTAACTCAATGTATTTTTGATAAATAGAAACATGACCTTCTGGGGAAGGGTATATAATGGGTACTGGGCCTGGTGAGGTGGGTATAACGGGTTCTGGGCCTGGTGAGGTGGGTATAACGGGTACTGGGCCTGGGGAGGGGCGTATAGCAGGGTACTGGGCCTTGGGAGGGTTGTATAACTGGGTACTGAGCCTGGGGAGGGTTGTATAACTGGGTACTGGGCTTGGGGAGGTGGGTATAACGGGTATTTGCCCTGTGGAGGGCGGTATAATGTGGTATTGGGGAGGGGGTATAAGTGGCACAGGAGCTCTTGCGATACAGAGTATCACTGTCCCTGGTTACAAACACTTCATGTCTCCTGCAGATCAGGACACGCACGAAGGTGGTGCCCTTTGTGCCACCAGACGACGAGGCGGGCTACGAGGCGGACGACGAGGCATACGATAAAGCGGGCGTCAAGTGGTGCGAAGAGGTGGGCTACAAGGCGGCCGATGAGGCAGACGACGAAGCGGATGTCAAGTCTGGCGACGTGGTGGACGATGGCCTAGGAGAATACGAGAGGTGTGGACGGATCTGCTGCTTCACCTTTTTTAGGCGGAGGAGAAGACCCCGGGAGCAGGTAGCAGAATACGAGAGGTGCGGACAGATCTGCTGCTTCACCTTTTTTAGGCGGAGCAGCAGACCCCGGGAGCAGGTAGCAGAGGAGCCAGGGCGTAGATCCAGGGGTATTCTAGGGGCCCTGAGAAGTTGGTTTGACCGCAGGAGAGGCAGATAAGATCAGGAAGGCTGCGGGAGGGGCAGGTACTAGAGGGAGATTGGGATATTGGGCGTGAGAGGGTGAGAGAGAACAAGGAGCAGGGCCGGAGCACGGGTTTCATGCGCCCCAGGCGAAACTTAAAATTTGTGCCCCAGTTGTATAAAAAATAATAAGATAAATAAAATAATAAAATAAACAGTGGCGTAGCTATCGGGGCTGCAGGGGGTGCGACCGCACCCCAGCGCGACGCAAAATAAAAATAAAAGGGCGCCAAAATACTGGATAAAAAAAAGAATAATAATTTTTAAAAAAAGATAAATAAATTAGAAATAATAAGAGGAAAAAATAATAATGATTATTAATGCGCCCCTAGGACCTTTGCGCGCTAGGCGACCGCCTAATGGCCGGCCGGCCCTGCGAGGTATGCGGGAGGAAAAGGGGTGAATGGGATAGATATGTAGGGGGATGGGGGAGCAGGTGAGTTATACACAGGGGCACAAGGGCCCCATCACCCGCATCTCTATATACTGAGTGTGCCCCTGTGTATAACAACGCTGATCTGTGCTGCTCCATCTGATCTCACTGCGCAGTGATCCAGGGACCATCCGATCGCCATTTAATGGGGTCAGGAAGGAATTTTTTCCCCCCATTGCACAGCAGGGGTTATGTTTCGCCTTCCTCTGGATCACAGCAACAAACAGCCCTTTGTGCATGAATTATCAGTGAGATCTTTATACACCCTGCATTGGTCTTCACTCCTTTGCTGCCGGAGGGGCCTGCAGTGCATTGCTCTGCGTGTTACTATATCGCTCTGCAATGTGCTGCAGGCCCCTCCCAGCAAAGAGATTAATTATTTCAATAAAATACTCTCTTTAATCCAACCTATGTGTAGTGTCTTTTCTATCCGTTGTATCTATTGCTAACAGCTCAGTGATTCTTCCCCAGGTCGCTGCACTAGTGTCACACTGCCAAGCCGGGTGTGAGGGAGATTTATAGGGTCACATATACACTTCTGCCAAAACACGAGTGCAAACAGGGAGCCCCTCTGATCTCATATCTTTTATTACACAAAACGGTATCTAAAAAGGTAAAAAGAACATACATGGGATTCTGCTACAAATATCTCTCTAATTACAAACCAATTAGCAAATCATTCAGATTAGAGTCGAGCGAAAAGAAAGGGTTAAGTATCTCATGTACAGTATATGCAGTGCAGGCTGTTCTGCGCATTACATGCAGGGGGCAAAGGTTAGGAGATATAAGTAATGCTGATCTCAGAGCTGACCGGCTGACCTGCTCTACCGGCTGACCGGCTGATCTGCTCTACTGGCTGACCGGCTGACCTGCTCTTCTGGCTGACCGGCTTCCCTTCTTCCAGCTAACTGACCTGAATTGTGGCCCCTGTATCTCCCAATTAAACGTTTTATTGGTATATTCTTGTTTGACTCGTTCTATACAGACATTTTCTATACATTCATTGTGGGATTTGATAACATCTGTAAGATCTCTCAGAACATCACATTCTGTACGTTTGTGCTGAATATTTTTCCATTCTCAATTTACTTAGGGGCCTTTGCAGAGAGCAGCGCTGGAAATAATTGGAATTGGTAATAAATTGTACCTGTAATGGCGTGATTTTATCTCCATATGCAGAAAGGTCAGAAAACTGCATTTAAAATCATGCTTGATTATGGAGAGTTTCAACCGGCGAGATGCGCGCTGGTGAAACATGTTTGAAAAAAAGAGCGTTTTTTTTTTTTCTTTTCACTCTCGCCGGTGAGCTCCAGTTTCCTGCCAACTTTTGTTGGCGGAGCTAATTGTAGAATTTCTCTCCATTTTAATGGCGCGAACAGCCCCTAGATGGCGATCATACCTTTCTGCATACGGCCCTTTTCAAAACGGGCGAGATTTTGGTTCTCGCCAGCCGTGCGGCGAGTTCTACTAAAAAAAAATAAAAAATGGCGCTTTTTACTCAACTCGCCATTTCCAACCTTATTATAGCCATATAGCGCTAAAAAACGCCAAAATTTCCGTTCGCGCTGCTCTCTGCATAGGCCCCTTAATATTAGTTTTTGGCTTCAATTATTTATATCGAGCCCAAAATACCTTTATACAGAATGCTGATCCCTTTATCCCACAAATGCTGCTTCATTAAAGCCCAGGGGTGGCACTTTGTGCATTCTCAAACTTTTAGGCAACATCCCTAATTTCCAAAAGTGGGATAAAATCTGTGCATATTTAAATGGTTAATTTTTCCATTGTGACAAAATATCAATTTTCTCACTCAGACTACAAAATCCCTCCCCAAATATATCCGTTTCACATAAAAGTGTGTGCGCTTCTCCTTCCGCCTAACTGGCACGTCGTCCTTACGGGCGCCACTCCGTGTAACTCCACGCTGCCCTCCAGTGGCAAAAGAAATAAGATACATTTACTACTGTATACTCGTCTGGCAGCTGCTCCCGTATAAGGTGGGTAACTCTGTATTAGGGGTCTAGGTAGAGTATATTTTATACTTATGTCGGATAGATGAGGAATTTATATTCCTAACGGGTTATTGTGAGAGGCCTTAGATCTTATCCTATATGCACGCAGCCCTCGCCTCTCTGACCTTGAACACATACTTCAATCTGATTTTTTGAGACTTGAAACTGGATTTCCCAAAACAAACTGATTTTAAACACTGACAAGACTGTAACAATGGTATTTGGGACCAGAGCTAAATTGCTAAAGCTACCAATGACAGAGCTTCAGATAAAAACCAGCTCTAATACCATCCTAGCCCCTGTTACTGGTTTGAAATATCTGGGCATATAGTTCAACTCCCATTTAACATTTGGGTTGCACATTGATGCCCTGACATCCAAATCCTATGCCAAACTAGGTGTACTTTACAGGAACAAATCCTCCCTAAGGCCCTCATGCAGTAATCGCCTACAGCGATTCAGTAAGCCCAGAGAAGCTGGCGATTAGAGCAAAAATAACCGTTTTTTTTTTGCCGGAAAATAAATAAATAAATAAAATCTGCAGATGCGCGGTGATAAGCCACTTTTCGGCACTGATCGCCAGTTTTTCAAACACGCTCAATTCTATAAGCCCTGATCAGCTTATTGCGGCTGATCGCCACTTTAAAATTGCTGTTTCTTCTCCAAATTGTCCAGCCACAAAAGTAGGCAAGAAGGTGGGGTGAAGCTGCGATGAAAATAAAATGCATGTATCCCGGAGCTGATATCCATTAATATCAGCATCAGAGACCCCCGGCATGAATCCCATGCATAAAAAATGCATTTACAGGCAACTTCATTACCGCCAAGGCAATGAAGGGGTTATACACCCGTGCCAGGCTTATTGTGGGTAGCGGGGGTGGGAGAAGGTGGTATTTGGCCCTGGCTGGGTGTTTAGGCCTTGCCAGGGGGTTGGGGGATGACTTAACCTCTTCTTTAACTTAGCGGTTAATACCGCTAAGGTAATGAAGGGGTTAACCCCTCCCACTACCCCCCCACCCGGTAGGCCTAAACACCCATCCTTGGGGCCAATACCCCGTTCACCCACCCCCGCTACCCACAATAAACACAAATACACATAACAGCCCCACTGGCCACCTCCTAGGTCCCTAATAAACCATTACAATATTCATAAAACCATTATTTTGTTTACACCCAGGATTATTACATGGGGTTAGGGCTATGTTATTCAGTGAGGGGTTGTATGTTTGTATTCGTAGGGACAGGCAAGGCCGGAGCCAGATGGGGTTCTCCTGCCTCTGTCCTCCCTGTCTCTTGACCCTTCCTGTAGCCGGACAAAGAAGAAGAAGCAGGCACACGGTCTTACTCAAAGGAGGTTTAATATGCCATAAAGTCCAACGTTTCGGCAGTCAAATACAGCCTTTCTCAAGGTGAAGGCTACCAAACACAAGAAAACAGTCACAATATATACCACCCCCCCTGATACTCACCCCTCCCGGCTCTGCCACATAACCAGGATGCTGACGCCCACCTGATGACGTCAGAGCTACCACATGGCGCCCCCTAGTGACGTCAGACGTCTAAATCCCTGGCAATACAGCATAGAGCTGTCTTGGAGGACTGCAGCCTCAGCCACACCTCTCCCCAGACTGAACACTCCCCCATGTGTGGCTGTGGCTGCAGTCCTCCAAGGCAGCTCTATGCTGTATTGCCAGGGATTTAGACCTAGACGTCTGACGTCACTAGGGGGCGCCATATGGTAGCTCTGACGTCATCAGGTGGGTGTCAGCATCCTGGTTATGTGGCAGAGTGGGGTGGGGTTGCATCCCTTGTTTTTATGACTTTCTAATAAAGATAGATTTTTGCCAGACCTGCCTCTTCTCTGGATCATGGTGCGCTGCACTTTCTCTAGGGCAGGCCTGCACAACTCCAGTCCTCGAGGGCCGCACACAGGCCAGGTTTTTAGGATATCCCTACTTCAGCACAGCTGGCTCAATTAGTGGCTCAGTACGACTGCCTGAAACTTGGGGGGGTGGGTGGGAGACTGCCTGACACTTGGGTGGGTGACTGCCTGACACTTGGGTTGACTGCCTGACACGTGGGTGACTGACTGCCTGACACGTGGGTGGGTGACTGACTGACACGTGGGTGGGTGACTGACTGACATGTTAGACTGCCTGACACGTGGGTGGGTGGGTGACTGACTGCCTGACATATGGGTGGGTGACTGACTGACACGTGGGTGACTGACTGACACGTGGGTGAGTGGGTGAGTTGGTGTCTGTATACATTCTGTCACTGATACACACAGACACTGGGAGGGGGCAGTCACACACACACTGGGGGGGGCAGTCACACACAAACACAGAATGGGAGGGGGGCAGACACACACACACACAGAATGGGAGGGGGGCAGACACACACACACACAGAGAATGGGAGGGGGCAGACACACACACACACAGACTTGGAGGGGGCACTTACACACACTGGGAGAGGGGCATCACACAGTGGCAGGGGGCAGACAGACACACACACAGACACACAGACTGGGAGGGGGCAGTCACACATACACACAGACTGGGAGGGGGGCAGTCAAACATACACTGGGAGGGGGGCAGTCACACACACACAGACTGGGAGAGGGGCAGTCACACACACACAGACTGGGAGGGGGGAGGGCAGTCACACACACACAGACTGGGAGGGGGAGGGCAGTCACACACACAAACAGACTGGGAGGGGGGGCAGTCACACATACACTGGGAGGGAGGGGCAGTCACACATACACACAGACTGGGAGCGGGGCAGTCAAACATACACTGGGAGGGGGGGCAGTCACACACACACAGACTGGGAGAGGGGCAGTCACACACACACAGACTGGGAGGGGGAGGGCAGTCACACACGCACAGACTGGGAGGGGGGGCAGTCACACACACATAGACTGGGAGGGGGGGCAGTCACACACACACAGACTGGGAGGGGGGTAGTCACACACACACTGGGAGGGGGGCAGTCACACACACACTGGGAGGGAGGGGCAGTCACACACACACAGACTGGGAGGGGGCAGTCACACACACACACACACACACTGGGTGCGGGGGCAGTCACACACACACTGCGAGGGGGGCAGTCACACACCCACACTGGGTGGGGGGCAGTCACACACCCACACTGGGTGGGGGGGGGCAGTCACACACACACTGGGAGGGGAGGCAGTCACACACACTGGGAGGGGGGCAGTCACACACACACTGGGAGGGGGGCAGTCACACACACTGGGAGGGGGGGCAGTCACACACACACTGGGAGGGGGCAGTCACACACACACTGGGAGGGGGGGCAGTCACACACACACTGGGAGGGGGGCAGTCACACACACTGGGAGGTGGGGCAGTCATACACACACAGACTGGGAGGGGGGCAGTCATACACACACAAACTGGGAGGGGAGGCAGTCACACACACAGACTGGGAGGCAGGCAGTCATACACACACAAACTGGGAGGGGGGGCAGTCACACACACAGACTGGGAGGCGGGCAGTCACACTTGCACAGACTGGAAAGGGGAGCAGTCACACACACACAGACTGGGAGGCGGGCAGTCACACACACAGACTGGGAGGGGGGCAGTCACACATACACTGGGAGGGGGGGCAGTCACACACACAGACTGGGAGGGGGGCAGTCACACACACAGACTGGGAGGGGGCAGTCACACACACAGACTGGGAGGGGGGCAGTCACACACACAGACTGGGAGGGGAGGCAGTCACACACACTGGGAGGGGGGGAAGTCACACACACAGACTGGGAGGGGGGCAGTCACACACACAGACTGGGAGGGGGGCAGTCACACACACAGACTGGGAGGGGGGCAGACACACACACACAGACTGGGAAGGGGGCAGACACACACACACAGACTGGGAAGGGGGCAGTCACACACACAGACTGGGAAGGGGGCAGTCACACACACAGGCGACATGGGGCTTACCTGTAATGCCACTGTAGGGAGCCAGAAGTAGTGAGGCTTTTTTCCAGTCTGCCGGCAGTTTCAGTTGCCAGCTGTGAGCCTTCCTTCTGGTGAAAAAAAACACACACACACACACACACACACACACACACACACACACACACACACACACACACACACACACACACACACACACACACACTACATCCATCCCCAATACTAAGCCCCGCCCCCGGCAAATCCTGACCTCCAACCAATCCCCTGCTTCTACTCTAAAGCCCCGCCCCCGGCATCCTGCTATTGGGGGAAAAAAATAATACGGCCGCATCCTCCTCACGCTGCCGCCTCCGCGCACCGCCGCATCCTCCTCACGCTGCCGCCTCCGCGCACCGCCGCATCCTCCTCACGCTGCCGCCTCCGCGCACCGCCGCATCCTCCTCACGCTGCCGCCTCCGCGCACCGCCGCATCCTCCTCACGCTGCCGCCTCCGCGCACCGCCGCATCCTCCTCATGCTGCCGCCTCCGCGCACCGCCGCATCCTCCTCACGCTGCCGCCTCCGCGCACCGCCGCATCCTCCTCATGCTGCCGCCTCCGCGCACCGCCGCATCCTCCTCACGCTGCCGCCTCCGCGCACCGCCGCATCCTCATGCTGCCGCCTCCGCGCACCGCCGCATCCTCCTCACGCTGCCGCCTCCGCGCACCGCCGCCGCCTCGCGCACGGTACCAGTCACCAGGGGCAAAATCCGGGACATTTCCGGGACGGACTGTCAACCGGGACAGCACAGAAAAAAACGGGACTGTGCCGGCAAAACCGGGACAAATGGTCACTCTATAAATACACCTTATACTCCACATGCAGCACGTAACCGTGAATGCAGTATATACTCTATATACGCCATGTACCCCAATTACGACACCTTATAACCCTGCATGCAGCAAATGTACACCTTATAATCCACATACCGCACTTAACCCTGACTGCGGTATATACACTATACCCGCCATGTAACCCAATTACAGCACATTACAACACTGAATGCAGCATAAATACACCTTATACTCCACATGCAGCACGTAACCGTGAATGCAGTATATACACTATATACGCTATGTAACCCAGTTACAGTACATTGTAACGGCGAATGCAGCACCTATACACACCCTAGCGTACAACAGAACGTAACTACGAGTGCAGTATACACACTATATACACCATGTCACCCCATTACAGCCCATTGTAACTTCGGATGCGGTATATATACACCCCCTATAATCCAAATACAATATACGCCATGTAACCCAATTACAGCCAATTGTACCTCGAATGCAGCTCGTATGCCTTATACCCCGAATACAACGCATTATAACCATACCCCGAATACAACGCATTATAACCACACTGAGGTGTATACACTTTATTCCCCACATACAGCCCGCTATCACTACGAATGCGGTATGCAGCGATACCCACGGCCATTCTAGCATTGATCATAACTTTATCCAATGTTGAAAGAAATCAATTACAGCACATTATACCACTGCCATGTAACCCCACTGAGTGTCCCGTGCTCCAACCCCGGGGGGGGGGGGGGGGGGTTGGGGGATACCCACGGCCATTCTGTTGGGGGAACCGTCGTGGCAAAAAAACGTGGGGGGTTGTTGTGCCTCTCCTCGTCCTCCCTCTGGCCCCCCCCCTCCCCAGCCGCAGAGGCTGATGGAGGGCGAGCCACGTGGCAAGGGAATCCCCCCTGGCTCAAGCTCGTATTACACAAGCCAATCCTCAAGCCAATGCACACTGTTTTAAACACAGCTTTTAGACAGAGGCTGGGATGAGATGCAAAGCCATTAAACCCACTCACAGACATGTTTCAACCTTTTTTTTTAAAACTTTTTTATTCAACAACTTGTTTAAGTTTACAGACTTTTTTGGAAACCAAAAAAACACACCATAGTGACAACAGTCACCCAACATTAGAAAGACACCAAAACATAATATATTTACATTTTCTTCCTTCATCCTTCAGATATATACAAACACAAAGATAAACTTTTCAGAAGGGAAAAAAAAAACATAACTTTACGAAAAAACCCTATAACCAAAACATCATACAAAGATAAGAACCATATACTTCAAGATTCTTTCATTTAAAAACAAAAACCCTTTCTCTATTCTCAAGTGATGCGATCATATGTTTTAATTCTTTCTCCATACGTTCCAAACCTCTCTTACTTTCCTCTAACTGGAATCCAGACCACACTTTTTTCATACCCGTCCCTTGCCTCTTTCACATCCCAATATCTCCGCCCAAATCCCCTCGCAAGTTGATTGTGCAAAACCTCTTCCTTTGTAAGCCCTACTTCATCCTTTCCCGTTGAACATACCATATGGGTTTTTAAGTTCTTCACCTCCTCTGATCATTTCACAGTACCGTTTCAAAAAAGTCACAATCTCCTCTTTCCTTGCATACGGATTGTACATGTGAAGTACAAGTGGTCTCTCCTCCAGCATAAAACTTGGAATTACCTTGATGCCATGTAAGATCGGGTCACCAGACTTCTCCTTGCACTTTTCAAAAGTGCACCAAACATCCGCTTCTTGATGACAGGTCAGGTCATAAATCCCCTGTGCAGGGAAATCCTGAAGGCAGAAGATCCTCTCAGTGTCCAGACCGATCAATTGCTTCAGCACCTTCTCCACTATCCACAGCAGGTTCACTCGACTTCTCTCGGTCTCCTCGATCAGGAACCGAATGGAATTGCGCATTCCAGCTTGTGACGTCATCTCTGCTCTCTCAAGCTCAGGTGCGGCACCCCAAAAGCAGCAAGGGACTTTAGCCAGTAAAGGCGATGTCCCAGGGCAAAGGTGCCGGCCCCTCACTTCCGCATCCGCTCGCTCAGAACCGCTCGCTCAGGATCACTCCTCTTAGCTCGAGATGGCGTGCCCCCCCAAAAGCAGCAGGAGTCTTTAGTCCCCGAAGGGACGATGACTCAAGGCCAAGGGGACACAGGCTCAGCTACACAGCTGTTTCGACCTTAATGGGTCTCATCAGTGTGGGGTTGGTCTTAATGGCAAAGCAGGTTTGAGACTAGACTAGGTAATCACCACTACTATTAAGGTTATGGTGGATAAAAAAGTGACAAAAACCCTCCACAGTAAAGCATAAAGCAACTGTAAATATTACTGTATGTTCATTTGCATGTAAAGGTAATCCCAAGTTTTATGCTGGAGGAGAGACCACTTGTACTTCACATGTACACTCCGTATGCAAGGAAAGAGGAGATTGTGTGTTTTTTGAAACGGTATTGTGAAATGATTAGAGGAGGTGAAGAACTAAAAAATCCGTATGGCATGTTCAACGGGAAGAGACGTTTCTGGGTACGGTTCAGACGGGATCCATCATGTGTGGGAGGAGTTACACACCCACCGGCCATGTTCAATAGTAGAGGAGACAGAGGATTTTTGTTTTACCCGGGACAGCCTCTATATTGCAGGCATTGCCACACTTATGGACATACAAAGGAGGGTTGCACGAAAACGGGAATTGTGTGCCGTAATTGCGGGGAAGAGGGACATACTGCAGCCAACTGTGGTGTCCCTAAGAGATGCCATCTTTGCGGAGAGGAAGGACACTTGGCACGGCAGTGCACTAAAAGGACATATGCCCAGACAGCTAAAGGGGACAGTGTGCTAGAAGAAGAGGAAGAGACAGTTGAGGGTCAGGGAATTTTTGAGATGGAGAGTTCCCAAGAGGGAGGGCTTGATCCGGCTATAACAGCAATGTATGAGGAGGATTTAAGAAGAGAAGAAAGGGTAGAAAGTGGCCCAATAGAGGGTTTGGCGGGTTCTATAAGTGATATCGTGGAGAAAAAAGAGGAAGATTTCTTCCTGGACTCCTTGGCCCAGAAACTGGAGGTGGGGGGAGGGGAGGAGACGGGAACAGTGCATCAGAAAGATGCGGGGGAGGGGGAAATACGGTCATTGAGTGTGGTGGAACCTAGCTGGGCAGAAAGTATGGAGTTTCAAGATGCACAGAGGGGGAGGGAAGGTCCCCAAGATGTCTTGGAGGAGGAAATGGAAATAGGAGGGAAAAAAGCTCAAAAGCGTAAAAATCTGCAAGGGATAGAAACAAAGGAAGATAAGGATAGCCAGAGTAAAGGGGAGCCTAGAGAGGAAGGTGTAGAGGGTAAAGTTGTAAAAGTATCAGGGAAAGTAACCCTAAAAGTGAAGATGGAACATTTTGAAGACGCAGTGGGAGATGTTCTGTTTTGGGTTGGTATTTTTCGGAAGCAGCATGGGGGGAGTAGTGAGGAACAGATAATAGAAAGATTAGAAAAACTGATGTACCAAAGAAAACAGCTGACAAAAGAGCAGTATGAAGAATTAAAAAAGGAGCATGTACAGTGGGTTAAAATAAAAGAGGCTAGGGGAGAGGTGAGAGAGAAGGAGAGAAGTGAGGGCAATAGCTCGTCCTCACAAAGCCAGATAAGCGTGGAGGGAACTAAAATACAGAGAAGTGTAAGTGCAGTAAGTGGGAATGAAAGTGATGGAAAGGCAGGCCAACAGAGTGGGGGTGAAGGGGGAGAGATTAGGGAAAGTAAAGGTGGAAAAGGAGAAAAGGCAGGCCTTAGTGGAAGAACAAAAGTAAGTTATGAAAGCGAGAGAGAAAGGAAGGCGAGGGAGTGGCATGTAAAAGAGGTGATAAATAATATAAATAAAGAGGCAGGTGACTTAGGGTTAAATGTTTCAAAAACGGGATGGCTGAAAGTACAGTTCCCAAAAGCAGAGGTGTCTAAAGAGGAAGTAAGAAAATTAGGAATACAATGTAGTACGTATCATATCCGTGAGGCGTTAGAGAAATTGCTGGGACACGTGAAGTAATTAGATGCAATGTTAAATGTCCTGTGGAAAGTACGAAAAGTCGCGAGTAGAAATGGGAAGTAACCATATTTTTTTGTATTGAGTGTGTTTGGTAGTAGATGCACAGATGATGCCTTGGAATGTGTTGTTTTGTTTGGCTTTTTAGAATGGTTTTGTGCCTTTGGGTTGGTTTTTGTCTTGGCAATATAAGGATTGTATAGTGATGTTTTCGGTTTATTATTTTCTGTAAAATGATACTAAATGGTTGTTAATATGTGAACCGTAAAAAAAAAAAAAAAAATGTCTGTGAGTGGGTTTAATGGCTTTGCATCTCATCCCAGCCTCTGTCTAAAAGCTGTGTTTAAAACAGCATGCATTGGCTTGAGGATTGGCTTGTGTAATACGAGCTTGAGACAAAAGGTGGCACTGAGTGCTCATTTGCATGTCATTTCCCAGAATCCCTTGCTGCAGTGGAAGCGCTGTATGCTGGGTGATAATGGGGAAAGACAGGGTTGCAGACCTGTCTAAGACATGCAAATGAACATACAGTAATATTTACAGTTGCTATATATATATACATATATATGTACCCCTCAGTTTTATACAGTCATGGTGTTCATCATGTGTGGGACGCAGAGCCCAGAACCTAATGTCATGTTAGCATCAGAGAGTCACAGTAATAACTCAGCACTCACCCATGTAACACCTTCTCTGGTAGCTCTCTGTCTGTGTCTCTATCTACCTTTCTGTCTCCTGCATGACCAGGGAGGCTGCGAGGGACCCCCTCCCCCTCCCACTTGGAACCGGTACCCACATATAACAGACGAGTAATGACAGACTCAGTTTGGAGGTATAAAAGGCCGCGGCTTTGTTTATTAACAATCATAATACTGGAGTAAGCGCTAGTCCAAGCCAGAGTGGGGTCAGAGGGTCAGCCAGGCCTTGGCCTTCTGCCCCCGTACCCGGCCGACCCCTAAAGAGCCGGCCGTTGTCGCGAGTGGGTTCCCGGGTGTCACGTTAGCTTGACCCCGCCCAATCGCTCCTACCCCCGGGCGACGCCCGCCCCGAGCCCATCTGGCAAGGACAAGCACTTACCCCCGAACTGCCGCCGCGACAGTGGTAAAATGACCAACTGGAGCCTCCTGAAGGAACTTCAGTCCTTTGTTTCTCGGGAGATCTTCGGACACTGCCCTGTAAAATATGATGGTACATGTTACAGCTTACAGGTAGTGCAGACAGCTTATCACCAAGGGAATTGTAAATACTCCACGGAGTGGCCGGGGGCAAGCGTCTGCCCCCGACTGTCTTGCTAATGGGGTGGGTGGGTTGGATACTTCGCAGCAGACCGGGAGCAGAATGGAAGATTCAGCTCCCGGCTGTCTCTTTTGTACTGCCCTAGGCCTGTCCCCTCCCCCCCCCAGGGGGGGCCGCGACGGCGGCCCAGAGATCCCAGCGAGGTGAGGGGGGAGGGGGGCTTGCCCCCTGGTCATGGGCTTCCCTCGCCTAATTGGCTGGAGGGATTGCTTGACCAGGGAGGCTGCGAGGGACCCCCTCCCACTTGGAAACGGTACCCACATATAACAGACAAGTAATGACAGACTCAGTTTGGAGGTATAAAAGGCTGCGGCTTTGTTTATTAACAATCATAATACTGGAGTAAGCGCTAGTCCAAGCCAGAGTGGGGTCAGAGGGTCAGCCAGGCCTTGGCCTGCCACCCCCGTACCCGGCCGACCCCTAAAGAGCCGGCCGTTGTCGTGAGTGGGTTCCCGGGTGTCACATTAGCTTGACCCCGCCCAATCGCTCCTACCCCCGGGCGACGCCCGCCCCGAGCCCATCTGGCAAGGACAAGCACTTACCCCCGAACTGCCACCACTCACGGCTCTATTTAAACCTCCTTAAATTAGACCGTGCCGCCAACCCCGCAAGGACCCTCTCCAGCCCCTCCTGCAATTCGTTATTGAACAAGTCCGCCCCTATCTCGGATAAGTGTGTGCCGTCAGCCGGGAACAGGCCAGTTGACTTGTTGTCGAACTCGGGATGGGTGATCTGCCATCCCCCACACTGCGTCACAAACTTCCCCACCATCTTGTTCAGTTTGACCCGCGCTCAGTCGATGGCGCCCGGTGCCCTTGCGCCCCTCCACACTCTCCTGCACAATATGTCCGACCAAACGATCTGTACTTCTGGCCAACGGGCGAGCATGAGGGCTAGGTCGTGTTTTATTGAATTAACCAGCTCGAAGTAGCGTCGAGCGGCCAGGTCGTTGCCCCCGACGTGGAGGAGCTCTGCGGCGCCCTCCTATCCCTGCCCATCACCATTAGCCGCGGGAGCAACTGAGCCCACCGCAGCCCCCTACCTCCCCCCCCATACCACATTTGCCTCCTCCGTTCGCAACCCGAGGTTAGCCCCGCATGGGCGTTTGACGGCCCGCTTCTCTGCCCAGTGTATAAGCGAGTCTCCGATTATCCAAGTGGGTGCGGCGTCTGTGAAGGCATAAAGAGGATGAGGGGGTTTATCCAAGCACGCTAAATACCAGATAATGCGGGCCTGATATAGGACCGGTATCTGTTAGACTTCCATCGCCCTATCTTTTGTACAAAAAATGTAATGACCCGGCGCTTCAGGCTACAACAATACCCCAGTCCAATGATTAGTCCATATAGATATGGAAAGTTCTTTTCAATATTCCAGCTGATGGAGCGATGGTGATCCAATTGCTGGCTGCTGGTTCCGAACTCCTCCTAGTATGTAATGGACAAAAAGGAAAAGACCATTGCGCAGCCACAAGAATCCATAAATAACTCCACAACAGATTAAAGTAATGAACTTACAGACTTGCTGTGTTATTGTTCCTTTGAGACAATCTGTGCTTTTAACCTCTTCTCTTCCAGATATCACGAATGCCACGTGTTGTATGTCTATCCTCCAGGTTTTCTGTCTGTTCACAGCATTACCACTTGGTCATAGTTCCCATGTGTTCCCAGAAAGGAAATAACATGGAAGATGATGGTACAGATTGATAAAAATTTATTACAATAAAAATAAAAAACAGCCAAGGGCTTACTCACATAAACCAGGCTGTGTAAAAACAGCTGACAACGTGCTGTCCGCAGCTTGATACAATCAGGTAGGCAGGCTTCTGGGAGGATGGCGCTATTGTTGTTTGCAAACCCTGAAGTGGCGTCTAACTCTCAGTAGTTACTCTGCGAGATTCAGCTTGAGGTGGCCAGCACTGCAGAATGTGCTCTGCTCACCTCTCTGGGTAACTGCCGTCAGCCCGCGCTACGCCTCGTGATGTCACACTCTGATGTCACACTCTGGCGTCTCTCCTGATCGCTATGCTCCTGCTTCTGAAGACCGTGTCAGTTCTAGCTCCTCCCTCTCCATACGCGTTTCGTGACGCAATGTGGTCACTTCATCAGTGGATGAGGGGGGATAAGTATATACACCATATAATCCAAACCCGTCATGTAACCGCGCATGTGGTCTATAAACATTATATTCAGAACCCAGCACGTAACCATGATCGCAGTGTATACCATATAATCCAAATACAGCACGCCACCACCACTGCGGTACCGTATACACCCCTGTAACCCAAATACCGCACATTATAACCCTGACTGTAGCATATATACCCGTTATAATCCAATACGGCGCGTAACCTTGAATGCAGTATATCCACTATACCCGCCATGTAACCCACTTAAAGCACATTATAACACCTTATACTCCACATGCCGCACGTAACCGTGAATGCAGTATATACTCTATAAACGACTTTATAACCCTGAATGAAGCATATATACACTTTATAATCCACATACAGCACTTACCCTGAATGCGGTATATACACTATGTACGCCATGTAACCCAATTACAGCACATTACAACACTGAATGCAGCATAAATACATAGGGTGACCAGATTTCAAAAATGAAAAACCGGGACACCTTAAAAAATAATTTATTAAACAAATTACATCACGTGACACCCCCCGTTGCCATGACAATGAGACACTTTGATGCCCCTGCAGTGTTAGTGTGTATAGAGGTGGGGGCTTTGCTTGGGCCCTTCAACTCTTACAGCCAGGGCATTATTGGCCAGGAATGCCCAGTTCGGAGGGGATTACTACTTCAAAATGTACTTGATTCGTAACAACATCAAAAAACTCTAATACCAATAACTAACAACCACAGACAATGGTAATCTAAACCATCAAATAAAATGTCTACGGCCCTTGTTCAAGCATGTTTGCGGTACTTACCAGATAAATCAGTGCCTGCAATCCACGACTGTATCCGCCTCTCCGAGCGTCTGAAAGCAATCCAGCGTTCCTGGTGTGTGGCTGAAGAGGTGAGGGACTCCCTCCTCTCAAACGGAAAAGAAGAGCAAAAAATAGAGTTGGAACATACCTATCATACAGGGATGAGAGAGAGAGACAGAGAATGAGAGAGAGACAGAGAATGAGAGAGAGACAGAGAATGAGAGAGAGACAGACAATGAGAGAGACACAGAGAATGAGAGAGACACAGAGAATGAGAGAGACACAGAGAATGAGAGAGAGACAGACACAGAGGGCCTCATGCAGAGAGCATAGAATTTTCAAATTGGCGAATTTCATAAAAAGTAGCTTTTTTGGAGAGTTTTATTCTCCATATGCAGAAAAGTGCGAATTCTGCTATGTTTAACATGGATGCGTGTGGCGAGTTTGAATGGGAAAGATGCGCGCTTCAGAAATGTGTAAAAAAAAAATCGCGGCTTTTTTCCCCCCTTTGCTATAGGCGGCGAGCGCCATTTTATTGCCAACTTTTCCTGGCGCGGCAAAAATGAGAAAATCGCGCCATTTCCCTGGCGCGAACAGCCGCTACATGCCGTTCGTACCTCTCTGCATTCGGAGAGTTTTAAAAATGGCGAGACGGAGGTTCTCGCCAGCCGCGAGGCGAGTTTTAGCAATAGAAAAAACAAAATGGCGCGTTTTTCGTAACTCGCCATTTTCTGCCGGTTTCTGCGCGAAATTGTACAAAAAATGGCGAATTTTGAAATAACGATGCTCTCTGCATGAGGCCCAGAGAGAGAGAGACAAAAGTAATGTACTGTATAACCATTATACCGTACCCCCTAGTATTCGTGTAATCATTGTCCCACACCCCCTATTACTCATGCTTTGGCAATACTGAAATGTTTTTTTGACATGCCAATCAAGCTGATTTGATTTGAGAGACACAGAGACACACACAGAGACACAGAGAGAGACAGAGATACAGAGACACACACAGAGACACACAGAGAGAAACAGAGAGACACAGAGACACAGAGACACAGAGAGAGACAGAGACACAGAGACACACACAGAGACACAGAGACACACAGAGAGAGACAGAGACACACAGAGAGAGACAGAGACACACAGAGAGAGACAGAGACACAGAGAGAGAGAGAGAGAGAGACACAGAGAGACACACAGAGAGAGACAGACAGAGAGAGACACACAGAGAGAGACAGAGACACACAGAGAGAGACAGAGACACAGAGAGACACAGAGAGAGAGAGAGACACGGGCCTATTTAGTAAGCGTCGATAAGGCTGCGTCTATAGTATTTCAGACGGAGGGAAGGCGCACACGCTGCAATACACTTGCTGAAGTCTGAGCTTTTTTATGGCTTTGCAGGGTATGCTTCGGCGCGATTTGGGGGTGTGGCAATGAATATTTGGAGGCGTGGCAATAACGTTCCGGCGCGGACGTCACTTCCCTACCTCACATCCCGATCCACCGGCATTTTTTCAGATGCAGCATCTGAAGCACTGTGCAGGCAAGAAGAAAAATGCACACAATGCGCACCAGAGATTAAAATATAGTAAATTATTTATTAATAAAACAAGAAATAACCGTGGCGGATCCAACCCCACCTCAGTACATATGCGTCACAGATCCGGGTTCGGTTACAGAGTGACCTGACGTGTCACGACAGGTCACTCTGCGCGTATTCTGACAGGCTAAGACGGCGTTTGCAGGTAGGAATTTATATATACACTATATCTTCATCTCCTTCATAGTAATGACATTAAAAACACATTTATTCACAGAATTAAGTAGTCACTGTGTGGGATTAGTTTAAGATTTATTTATTAGATAATTTATCACTATGTAACACACTTTAAATCACAAATAAATAGGTATC
>NW_027457030.1:160000-180000 GCF_040206685.1 Ascaphus truei
AAAAATATATATACATACTATATGTGTATGTATATATATATATAAATATATATATATATGTATATATATATATATATATATATATACGACTATTAAGGTTAAAGATAATGGTGAAAGACAGGGTTGCAGACCTGTCTAAGACATGCAAATGAATATACAGGAATATTTACAGTATATATATATATATATATATATATATATATATATATATATATATATATATATGTTCAAATAACGGGGGAAAAAAGGGGGGGAAGGTGGGGAAAAAAACCCTGCATCTACTTTTGCAATATTAATGCCACCATAAACCAATAAATAACTTTACATCAGTAAGATGTAAGAACAGTAAGGCATTGAACTACACTGTGAGGGGAAAGTGAAGCACCCAACAGCAGCCTGCTTCTATCGGCGGTTCTCTCCACCACCCACTTTATTATGGAAAATGTGAGTTTCCTAATTACCTGTGCATAATACATTTGTATAGTTCATACTATTTGCACTATTTGTGGTTTTCTTTATTTTCATATCATCCACTTCACTGAGAGGATACAGACTCCAGTAACATAAAGGGCTCCAGTCAGAGAGAGAAGGATCTCTGACATGCAGTGATTTTATACGTTTTTTGTGAGTTCATTTCTTATGTTTTACATCTTTTAAAGCAGTGAATTACCATCTGCACTATATATATTTATATTTTTTCACATATCACGAGATCCAGCGCTCCTCCTCAACCCCAAGAAAAGAATACAGGAATATTTACAGTATATATATATATATATATATATATATATATATATATATATATAAATATATATGTTCAAATAACGGGGGGAAAAAGGGGGGGAAGGTGGGGAAAAAAACCTCGCATCTACTTTTGCAATATTAATGCCACCATAAGCCAATAAATAACTTTACATCAGTAAGAATTGGCGGTGCTCACGGGTTGTAAATAGTATGAGTGAAAAGAGAAAAAAGTAAAACGTGTGGGAGCACTCAGGTATGCAGATTAACATATAGTATTTTATTTATTTGACACAGTGCAAAAAAGGATAAGTAAACAGTACATGATTAAAAACACTTAAAAAAGGCTAGGACCCCTGTCACGGGTACTACCCATAGACACAAGTGGGCAAAACTAGGGAATGACTCAAATTGTCAACCCTTAACATGAAAATGGATAGTGACTCAAGAAACACTTGGATCGGTCAGAATAAATCACAACAGCTTAATGGGTTCACAGGCACCTATACAAAGCTAAAGATAATACGTACTACACACCAATGAAGTGACTAGTCAAAATATAAATGACAATCTTAAACCATCATGAATCTGCTTGAGCATACAATTATGTAACCAATACCAACAGCACAAATAAATCACTTGAAGGAAAAAGGTGGCATGATGGGATGAAGTCACTAGATGTGTAGAGCAATGAAGTGTGTGAATAGCATGGACGCGTTTCGTCCAGAGACTTAGACTTGGAGTGGGGGTGCGTCGGAGTGGGGGTGCTAGGCAGGACCCCTGACAGATGTTCACGTAACTATGCTACCCAGCACTGGTGCAACTAATCTTTGGACTGTGACACTCTATTTTTTCATTATGGATACTGACAACACACACAAGGTTATCTAATAGGTGTTCATCAGGTAATTTTCCATACATGCTATTCACACACTTCATTGCTCTACACATCTAGTGACTTCATCCCATCATGCCACCTTTTTCCTTCAAGTGATTTTTTTGTGCTGTTGGTATTGGTGACATAATTGTATGCTCAAGCAGATTCATGATGGTTTAAGATTGTCATTTATATTTTGACTAGTCACTTCATTGGTGTGTAGTACGTATTATCTTTAGCTTTGTATAGGTGCCTGTGAACCCATTAAGCTGTTGTGATTTATTCTGACCTATCCAAGTGTTTCTTGAGTCACTATCCATTTTCATGTTAAGGGTTGACAATTTGAGTCATTCCCCAGTTTTGCCCACTTGTGTCTATGGGTAGTACCCGTGACAGGGGTCCTAGCCTTTTTTAAGTGTTTTTAATCATGTACTGTTTACTTATCCTTTTTTGCACTGTGTCAAATAAATAAAATACTATATGTTAATCTGCATACCTGAGTGCTCCCATACGGGTTACTTTTTTCTCTTTTCACTCATATATATATATATATATATATATATATATATATATATATATATTGCGCGCGCACACACACATATAACGTTTTATCCAACTTTTTCATTTATCATTTGTAGAGAAAATGAACATTGTCGCCAGAAGCGCTATTTTTTCAAAATGTAACATCTCTACTAGTGTAAAATGATACTTCATATAAAGCAGGTTATGGGACCCAGTATAAAATGACTATAATGTCTCTTATCACATCCCAGTATATGGATATCTTCTCTTATCACAAGCTGCTAACATGTGACAGGGCTCAGAGTCTGAGCCCAGAATGTGACATACTGAACATTCTCATTCTAAATTTCAAAAAATATTGTGTTGATTTCTGACCTGACTGCCGTGGTTACAGCTCAACCACTCTGTTCTACTGCATGTCACCACTTTCTGCCACAACCAGCTGACGGTGGATCTGCAAGGAGTTCAACGCTCATTGGCATCACATCTGTGGCTTGGTTAACGTATCATTTCTCCAGCTTTTTATTGTATTGTTTTGAAGTAGATTATATTTATTTAGTTGAATAGATATTTATTTAGTTTAATAGATATTTATTTAGTTAAATAGATTATATTTGTAAGTTTAATAAGTTATATTTCTTAGTTTAATAAGTTATATTTCTTAGTTTAATAAATTATATTTCTTAGTTTAATAAGATATATTTGTTAGTTTAATAAGTTATATTTCTTAGTTTAATAAATTATATTTCTTAGTTTAATAAGTTATATTTCTTAGTTTAATAAATTATATTTCTTAGTTTAATAAGTTATATTTCTTAGTTTAATAAGTTATATTTGTTAGTTAATAGATTATATTTGTTAGCACAGTAGATTATATTTACTAGTATTTAAGTCTCCCCCTCAGTGCCCCATTAGGACCCGTGGGCATATTTCACATCTTTTCGGAGTCGCTTATTTTTTAGACCCTCGAAGCCGAAACCTAATGGGGTCAGCTAAGAAAGTCCGGATCAAGAGGAGCCGCACAGTTTAAAGACAGAACATTTCCAAGGGAGATGGAGACAATTTGGGTAAGATCTGATTAAATGACAACCTTTGGGGAAGGAAAGGGTGACGCGGGAGTGTAAGAGGGGGGTGAGAGAGCAAGGTGCTGTGTCAGATTGGGGCAGAGCAAGAGAACGCAAAAATGATGGGGATTTGCTGCACACTAAAAAAAACAATTAGTCATACTTTTACCGGTGCCCCTTAGTCTCAGGGAAGACCGGCATTTCGTCCAATGGATACAATATGATTGATGGAAAAGGGCACACGGATTTGAATAAAAAAAGATAATTTATTGTGCCACAGACTACAATGTTTCGGCTGCTGGCCTTTCTTTATTGGCTTTAGTGGGTTTAGCCACTTTACCTGAGAAAGGCCAGCAGGCTGAAATGTTGTTGTCTATGGCAATGCAAGAGAAAACAGGTTGGGGGGGTGGGTTCTCGCAAGGTCGCCGACCCATGGGTGAGTGTCCCCGGTGGCAACTAGTCCTGGACCCCGGGAAAGCTGTCTGTGGCCCATACAAGCTGAGTAACATGTAGAAAGGACACATGTATGTTCAGAATGAGTTAGCATGGTATTTTGAGAGGCATCATAGCAGGTCAGTGCAAGTCAGTGCAGAGCACTGCAAGGTCAGTCAATATGAGGAAGGGTCCGATGGAGGAGTTGGAGGGTCCCAGAATATCTCTTAAAGCAGGGGTGCGCAAATCGAGGGGTGCGACATTTTCTTGGGGAGGGGCTCGGCGCTTACAGTGGCCCCTCGCTCTTCCCCACAGCATTTAAATTAAATGCCGGAAATCGCGCGCAAGGCCTCTGTAAGTTCCCTTTCCTTGTCTCCGGCGGCTTCTGGAGACAGCAACGTGGCGTCACATGATGTGGCATTGCCATAGCAACGTGATATCACATGACGTCGTTACATCAGAACGTCGGAGACAAGGTGGGGAGGGTGGAGGGGGGAGCAGGGGAAAAAGGTTGCGCAACCCTGTCTTAAAGCATTGTCTTGCATACAGATCAGAGGCGAAGAATGGATATGGATATCCGATGTTAAGGAGGAAATAATACTGAGATCACTACCGCTAAGACCGATTCGATGGAAGAAGGTGAGTGATGAAATAGCCGTCACTGTGTAACTCTTCCAATTACCTGCAACTTCATGCAAAGAAATAGCAACGCTTGTTTTTAACGCATTAAGCGCCTAATGGGGAATTCAACTGCTGAGAGTTTAAGGGAGTTACTCACCAAACTCAGCGACGTTTCTGTGTCTCTGTGATAACTCCCCCAGGACATGCTTGAAAACCAGAGGTAACTCAATGTATTTTTGATAAATAGAAACATGACCTTCTGGGGAAGGGTATATAATGGGTACTGGGCCTGGTGAGGTGGGTATAACGGGTTCTGGGCCTGGTGAGGTGGGTATAACGGGTACTGGGCCTGGGGAGGGGCGTATAGCAGGGTACTGGGCCTTGGGAGGGTTGTATAACTGGGTACTGAGCCTGGGGAGGGTTGTATAACTGGGTACTGGGCTTGGGGAGGTGGGTATAACGGGTATTTGCCCTGTGGAGGGCGGTATAATGTGGTATTGGGGAGGGGGTATAAGTGGCACAGGAGCTCTTGCGATACAGAGTATCACTGTCCCTGGTTACAAACACTTCATGTCTCCTGCAGATCAGGACACGCACGAAGGTGGTGCCCTTTGTGCCACCAGACGACGAGGCGGGCTACGAGGCGGACGACGAGGCATACGATAAAGCGGGCGTCAAGTGGTGCGAAGAGGTGGGCTACAAGGCGGCCGATGAGGCAGACGACGAAGCGGATGTCAAGTCTGGCGACGTGGTGGACGATGGCCTAGGAGAATACGAGAGGTGTGGACGGATCTGCTGCTTCACCTTTTTTAGGCGGAGGAGAAGACCCCGGGAGCAGGTAGCAGAATACGAGAGGTGCGGACAGATCTGCTGCTTCACCTTTTTTAGGCGGAGCAGCAGACCCCGGGAGCAGGTAGCAGAGGAGCCAGGGCGTAGATCCAGGGGTATTCTAGGGGCCCTGAGAAGTTGGTTTGACCGCAGGAGAGGCAGATAAGATCAGGAAGGCTGCGGGAGGGGCAGGTACTAGAGGGAGATTGGGATATTGGGCGTGAGAGGGTGAGAGAGAACAAGGAGCAGGGCCGGAGCACGGGTTTCATGCGCCCCAGGCGAAACTTAAAATTTGTGCCCCAGTTGTATAAAAAATAATAAGATAAATAAAATAATAAAATAAACAGTGGCGTAGCTATCGGGGCTGCAGGGGGTGCGACCGCACCCCAGCGCGACGCAAAATAAAAATAAAAGGGCGCCAAAATACTGGATAAAAAAAAGAATAATAATTTTTAAAAAAAGATAAATAAATTAGAAATAATAAGAGGAAAAAATAATAATGATTATTAATGCGCCCCTAGGACCTTTGCGCGCTAGGCGACCGCCTAATGGCCGGCCGGCCCTGCGAGGTATGCGGGAGGAAAAGGGGTGAATGGGATAGATATGTAGGGGGATGGGGGAGCAGGTGAGTTATACACAGGGGCACAAGGGCCCCATCACCCGCATCTCTATATACTGAGTGTGCCCCTGTGTATAACAACGCTGATCTGTGCTGCTCCATCTGATCTCACTGCGCAGTGATCCAGGGACCATCCGATCGCCATTTAATGGGGTCAGGAAGGAATTTTTTCCCCCCATTGCACAGCAGGGGTTATGTTTCGCCTTCCTCTGGATCACAGCAACAAACAGCCCTTTGTGCATGAATTATCAGTGAGATCTTTATACACCCTGCATTGGTCTTCACCCCTTTGCTGCCGGAGGGGCCTGCAGTGCATTGCTCTGCGTGTTACTATATCGCTCTGCAATGTGCTGCAGGCCCCTCCCAGCAAAGAGATTAATTATTTCAATAAAATACTCTCTTTAATCCAACCTATGTGTAGTGTCTTTTCTATCCGTTGTATCTATTGCTAACAGCTCAGTGATTCTTCCCCAGGTCGCTGCACTAGTGTCACACTGCCAAGCCGGGTGTGAGGGAGATTTATAGGGTCACATATACACTTCTGCCAAAACACGAGTGCAAACAGGGAGCCCCTCTGATCTCATATCTTTTATTACACAAAACGGTATCTAAAAAGGTAAAAAGAACATACATGGGATTCTGCTACAAATATCTCTCTAATTACAAACCAATTAGCAAATCATTCAGATTAGAGTCGAGCGAAAAGAAAGGGTTAAGTATCTCATGTACAGCATATGCAGTGCAGGCTGTTCTGCGCATTACATGCAGGGGGCAAAGGTTAGGAGATATAAGTAATGCTGATCTCAGAGCTGACCGGCTGACCTGCTCTACCGGCTGACCGGCTGATCTGCTCTACTGGCTGACCGGCTGACCTGCTCTTCTGGCTGACCGGCTGACCGGCTCTACCGGCTGACCGGCTTCCCTTCTTCCAGCTAACTGACCTGAATTGTGGCCCCTGTATCTCCCAATTAAACGTTTTATTGGCATATTCTTGTTTGACTCGTTCTATACAGACATTTTCTATACATTCATTGTGGGATTTGATAACATCTGTAAGATCTCTCAGAACATCACATTCTGTACGTTTGTGCTGAATATTTTTCCATTCTCAATTTACTTAGGGGCCTTTGCAGAGAGCAGCGCTGGAAATAATTGGAATTGGTAATAAATTGTACCTGTAATGGCGTGATTTTATCTCCATATGCAGAAAGGTCAGAAAACTGCATTTAAAATCATGCTTGATTATGGAGAGTTTCAACCGGCGAGATGCGCGCTGGTGAAACATGTTTGAAAAAAAGAGCGTTTTTTTTTTTTCTTTTCACTCTCGCCGGTGAGCTCCAGTTTCCTGCCAACTTTTGTTGGCGGAGCTAATTGTAGAATTTCTCTCCATTTTAATGGCGCGAACAGCCCCTAGATGGCGATCATACCTTTCTGCATACGGCCCTTTTCAAAACTGGCGAGATTTTGGTTCTCGCCAGCCGTGCGGCGAGTTCTACTAAAAAAAAATAAAAAATGGCGCTTTTTACTCAACTCGCCATTTCCAACCTTATTATAGCCATATAGCGCTAAAAAACGCCGAAATTTCCGTTCGCGCTGCTCTCTGCATAGGCCCCTTAATATTAGTTTTTGGCTTCAATTATTTATATCGAGCCCAAAATACCTTTATACAGAATGCTGATCCCTTTATCCCACAAATGCTGCTTCATTAAAGCCCAGGGGTGGCACTTTGTGCATTCTCAAACTTTTAGGCAACATCCCTAATTTCCAAAAGTGGGATAAAATCTGTGCATATTTAAATGGTTAATTTTTCCATTGTGACAAAATATCAATTTTCTCACTCAGACTACAAAATCCCTCCCCAAATATATCCGTTTCACATAAAAGTGTGTGCGCTTCTCCTTCCGCCTAACTGGCACGTCGTCCTTATGGGCGCGACTCCGTGTAACTCCACGCTGCCCTCCAGTGGCAAAAGAAATAAGATACATTTACTACTGTATACTCGTCTGGCAGCTGCTCCCGTATAAGGTGGGTAACTCTGTATTAGGGGTCTAGGTAGAGTATATTTTATACTTATGTCGGATAGATGAGGAATTTATATTCCTAACGGGTTATTGTGAGAGGCCTTAGATCTTATCCTATATGCACGCAGCCCTCGCCTCTCTGACCTTGAACACGTACTTCAATCTGATTTTTTGAGACTTGAAACTGGATTTCCCAAAACAAACTGATTTTAAACACTGACAAGACTGTAACAATGGTATTTGGGACCAGAGCTAAATTGCTAAAGCTGCCAATGACAGAGCTTCAGATAAAAACCAGCTCTAAAACCATCCTAGCCCCTGTTACTGGTTTGAAATATCTGGGCATATAGTTCAACTCCCATTTAACATTTGGGTTGCACATTGATACCCTGACATCCAAATCCTATGCCAAACTAGGTGTACTTTACAGGAACAAATCCTCCCTAAGGCCCTCATGCAGTAATCGCCTACAGCGATTCAGTAAGCCCAGAGAAGCTGGCGATTAGAGCAAAAATAACCGTTTTTTGTTTTGCCGGAAAATAAATAAATAAATAAATAAAATCTGCAGATGCGCGGTGATAAGCCACTTTTCGGCACTGATCGCCAGTTTTTCAAACACGCTCAATTCTATAAGCCCTGATCAGCTTATTGCGGCTGATCTCCACTTTAAAATTGCTGTTTCTTCTCCAAATTGTCCCGCCACAAAAGTTGGCAAGAAGGTGGGGTGAAGCTGCGATGAAAATAACATGCATGTGTCCCAGAGCTGATATCCATTGATATCAGCACCAGAGACCCCCGGCATGAATCCCATGCATAAAAAATGCATTTACAGGCAACTTCATTACAGCCAAGGCAATGAAGGGGTTATACACCCGTGCCAGGCTTATTGTGGGTAGCGGGGGTGGGAGGAGGTGGTATTTGGCCCTGGCTGGGTGTTTAGGCCTTGCCAGGGGGTTGGGGGATGACTTAACCTCTTCTTTAACTTAGCGGTTAATACCGCTAAGGTAATGAAGGGGTTAACCCCTCCCACTACCCCCCCACCCGGTAGGCCTAAACACCCATCCTTGGGGCCAATACCCCGTTCACCCACCCCCGCTACCCACAATAAACACAAATACACATAACAGCCCCACTGGCCACCTCCTAGGTCCCTAATAAACCATTACAATATTCATAAAACCATTATTTTGTTTACACCCAGGATTATTACATGGGGTTAGGGCTATGTTATTCAGTGAGGGGTTGTATGTTTGTATTCGTAGGGACAGGCAAGGCCGGAGCCAGATGGGGTTCTCCTGCCTCTGTCCTCCCTGTCTCCTGACCCTTCCTGTAGCCGGACAAAGAAGAAGAAGCAGGCACACGGTCTTACTCAAAGGAGGTTTAATATGCCATAAAGTCCAACGTTTCGGCAGTCAAATACAGCCTTTCTCAAGGTGAAGGCTACCAAACACAAGAAAACAGTCACAATATATACCACCCCCCCTGATACTCACCCCTCCCGGCTCTGCCACATAACCAGGATGCTGACGCCCACCTGATGACGTCAGAGCTACCACATGGCGCCCCCTAGTGACGTCTAGGTCTAAATCCCTGGCAATACAGCATAGAGCTGTCTTGGAGGACTGCAGCCACAGCCACACATGGGGGAGTGTTCAGTCTGGGGAGAGGTGTGGCTGTGGCTGCAGTCCTCCAAGACAGCTCTATGCTGTATTGCCAGGGATTTAGACCTAGACGTCTGACGTCACTAGGGGGCGCCATATGGTAGCTCTGACGTCATCAGGTGGGCGTCAGCATCCTGGTTATGTGGCAGAGTGGGGTGGGGTTGCATCCCTTGTTTTTATGACTTTCTAATAAAGATAGATTTTTGCCAGACCTGCCTCTTCTCTGGATCATGGTGCGCTGCACTTTCTCTAGGGCAGGCCTGCACAACTCCAGTCCTCGAGGGCCGCACACAGGCCAGGTTTTTAGGATATCCCTACTTCAGCACAGCTGGCTCAATTAGTGGCTCAGTACGACTGAGCCACTAATTGAGCCAGCTGTGCTGATTTAGGGATATCCTGAAAACCTGGCCTGTTTGTGACCCTCGAGGACTGGAGTTGTGCAGGCCTGCTCTAGGGTATGGGAGACTGCCTGACGGGTGGCTGGGTTATGGGAGACTGCCTGACACTTTTATGGGAGTCTGCCTGACACTTGGGTGGGTGGGAGACTGTCTGACACTTGGGTTGACTGCCTGACACTTTGACTGCCTGACACTTGGGTGGGTGGGTGGGAGACTGCCTGACACTTGGGTTTGACTGCCTGACACTTGGGTGGGTGGGTGGGAGACTGCCTGACACTTGGGTGGGTGGGTGGGTGGGTGGGTGGGAGACTGCCTGACACTTGGGTGGGTGGGTGGGTGGGAGACTGCCTGACACTTGGGTGGGTGGGAGACTGCCTGAAACTTGGGGGGGTGGGTGGTAGACTGCCTGACACTTGGTTTGACTGCCTGACACGTGGGTGGGTGACTGACTGCCTGACACTTGGGTGGGTGGGAGGGAGACTGCCTGACACTTGGGTGGGTGGGAGGGCGACTGCCTGACACTTGGGTGGGTGGGAGGGAGACTGCCTGACACTTGGGTGGGTGGGAGACTGCCTGAAACTTGGGGGGGTGGGTGGGAGACTGCCTGACACTTTTATGGGAGTCTGCCTGACACTTGGGTGGGTGGGAGACTGTCTGACACTTGGGTTGACTGCCTGACACTTTGACTGTCTGACACTTGGGTGGGTAGGTGGGAGACTGCCTGACACTTGGGTTTGACTGCCTGACACTTGGGTGGGTGGGTGGGAGACTGCCTGACACTTGGGTGGGTGGGTGGGTGGGTGGGAGACTGCCTGACACTTGGGTGGGTGGGTGGGTGGGAGACTGCCTGACACTTGGGTGGGCGGGTGGGTGGGAGACTGCCTGACACTTGGGTGGGTGGGAGACTGCCTGAAACTTGGGGGGGTGGGTGGTAGACTGCCTGACACTTGGGTTGACTGCCTGACACGTGGGTGGGTGACTGACTGCCTGACACTTGGGTGGGTGGGAGGGAGACTGCCTGACACTTGGGTGGGTGGGAGGGAGACTGCCTGACACTTGGGTGGGTGGGAGACTGCCTGAAACTTGGGGGGGTGGGTGGGAGACTGCCTGAAACTTGGGGGGGTGGGTGGGAGACTGCCTGAAACTTGGGGGGGTGGGTGGGAGACTGCCTGACACTTGGGTGGGTGACTGCCTGACACTTGGGTTGACTGCCTGACACGTGGGTGGGTGACTGACTGCCTGACACGTGGGTGGGTGACTGACTGACACGTTAGACTGCCTGGCACGTGGGTGGGTGGGTGGGTGACTGACTGCCTGACATATGGGTGGGTGACTGACTGACACGTGGGTGACTGACTGACACGTGGGTGAGTGGGTGAGTGGGTTGGTGTCTGTATACATTCTGTCACTGATACACACAGACACTGGGAGGGGGCAGTCACACACACACTGGGGGGGCAGTCACACACAAACACAGAATGGGAGGGGGGCAGACACACACACACACAGAATGGGAGGGGGGCAGACACACACACACAGAGAATGGGAGGGGGGCAGACACACACACACACACACACACAGACTTGGAGGGGGCACTTACACACACTGGGAGGCGGGCAGTCACACTTGCACAGACTGGAAAGGGGAGCAGTCACACACACACAGACTGGGAGGGGGCAGTCACACACACACACACACACACACACTGGGAGGGGGGCAGTCACACACCCACACTGGGTGGGGGGCAGTCACACACCCACACTGGGAGGGGGGCAGTCACACACCCACACTGGGTGGGGGGGGGCAGTCACACACCCACACTGGGTGGGGGGGGCAGTCACACACACACTGGGAGGGGGGGCAGTCACACACACACTGGGAGGGGGCAGTCACACACACACTGGGAGGGGGGGGGCAGTCACACACACACACTGGGAGGGGGGCAGTCACACACACTGGGAGGGGGGGCAGTCACACATACACTGGGAGGGGGGGCAGTCACACACACACTGGCAGGGGGGCAGTCACACACACACTGGGAGGGGGGGCAGTCACACACACACTGGGAGGTGGGGCAGTCACACACACACACACAGACTGGGAGGGGGGCAGTCACACACACACTGGGAGGGGGGGCAGTCACACACACACAGACTGGGAGGGGGGCAGTCACACACACACTGGGAGGGGGGGCTGTCACACACACTGGGAGGGGGGGCAGTCACACACACTGGGAAGGGGGGCAGTCACACACACACTGGGAGGAGGCAGTCACACACACACTGGGAGGAGGCAGTCACACACACACTGGGAGGAGGCAGTCACACACACACTGGGAGGAGGCAGTCACACACACACTGGGAGGGGGGGGCAGTCACACACACACTGGGAGGGGGGCAGTCACACACACTGGGAGGGGGGCAGTCACACACACTGGGAGGGGGGGCAGTCACACACACACTGGGAGGTGGGGCTGTCACACACACACAGACTGGGAGGGGGGCAGTCACACACACACTGGGAGGGGGGCAGTCACACACACACAGACTGGGAGGGGGGCAGTCACACACACACTGGGAGGGGGGCTGTCACACACACTGGGAGGGGGGGCAGTCACACACACACTGGGAGGGGGCAGTCACACACACACTGAGAGGGGGGGTAGTCACACACACACTGGGAGTGGGCAGTCACACACACACACACACACACACACACACTGGGAGGGGGGCAGTCACACACACACTGGGAGGGGGCAGTCACACACACACTGGGAGGGGGGCAGTAACACACACACTGGGAGGGGGGGGCAGTCACACACACACTGGGAGGGGGGGGCAGTCACACACACACTGGGAGGGGGGGGCAGTCACACACACACTGGGAGGGGGGGCAGTCACACACACACACTGGGAGGGGGCAGTCACACACACACTGGGAGGGGGCAGTCACACACACACTGGGAGGGGGCAGTCACACACACACAGACTGGGAGGGGAGGCAGTCACACACACAGACTGGGAGGGGGAGCAGTCACACACACAGACTGGGAGGGGGAGCAGTCACACACACAGACTGGGAGGGGGAGCAGTCACACACACAGACTGGGAGGGGGGCAGTCACACACACAGACTGGGAGGGGGGCAGTCACACACACAGACTGGGAGGGGGGCAGTCACACACACAGACTGGGAGGGGGGCAGTCACACACACAGACTGGGAGGGGGGCAGTCACACACACAGACTGGGAGGGGGGCAGTCACACACACAGACTGGGAGGGGGAGCAGTCACATACACAGACTGGGAGGGGGGCAGTCACACACACAGACTGGGAGGGGGGCAGTCACACACACACAGACTGGGAGGGGGGCAGTCACACACACAGACTGGGAGGGGGGCAGTCACACACACAGACTGGGAGGGGGGCAGTCACACACACAGACTGGGAGGGGTCTGGGGAGGCAGTCACACACACAGACTGGGAGGGGGGCAGTCACACACACACAGACTGGGAGGGGGGGCAGTCACACACACAGACAGGGAGGGGGGCAGACACACACACAGACTGGGAGGGGAGGCAGTCACACACACAGACTGGGAGGGGGGCAGTCATACACACACACACAGACTGGGAGGGGGGGCAGTCACACACACAGACTGGGAGGGGGGCAGTCACACACACACAGACTGGGAGGGGAGGCAGTCACACACACAGACTGGGAGGGGGGCAGTCACACACACAGACTGGGAGGGGGGCAGTCACACACACAGACTGGGAGGGGTCTGGGGAGGCAGTCACACACACAGACTGGGAGGGGGGCAGTCACACACACACTGACTGGGAGGGGGGGCAGTCACACACACAGACAGGGAGGGGGGCAGACACACACACAGACTGGGAGGGGGGCAGTCATACACACACACACAGACTGGGAGGGGGGGCAGTCACACACACAGACTGGGAGGGGGGCAGTCACACACACACAGACTGGGAGGGGAGGCAGTCACACACACAGACTGGGAGGGGGGCAGTCACACACACAGACTGGGAGGGGGGCAGTCACACACACAGACTGGGAGGGGTCTGGGGAGGCAGTCACACACACAGACTGGGAGGGGGGCAGTCACACACACACTGACTGGGAGGGGGGGCAGTCACACACACAGACAGGGAGGGGGGCAGACACACACACAGACTGGGAGGGGAGGCAGTCACACACAGAGACTGGGAGGGGGGCAGTCATACACACACACAGACTGGGAGGGGGGCAGACACACACACAGACAGGGAGGGGGGCAGACACACACACAGACTGGGAGGGGAGGCAGTCACACACACAGACTGGGAGGGGGGCAGTCATACACACACACACACACACACACAGACTGGGAGGGGGCAGTCACACACACAGACTGGGAGGGGGGCAGTCACACACACAGACTGGCAGGGGGGCAGTCACACACACAGACTGGGAGGGGGGGCAGTCACACACACAGACTGGGAGGGGAGGCAGTCACACACACAGACTGGGAGGGGGGCAGTCATACACACACACACAGACTGGGAGGGGGGGCAGTCACACACACACACACTGGGAGGGGGGCGGTCATACACACACACACAGACTGGGAGGGGGGCAGACACACACACAGACTGGGAGGGGGGCAGTCACACACACAGACTGGGAGGGGGGCAGTCACACACACAGACTGGGAGGGGGGCAGTCACACACACACAGACTGGGAGGGGGGCAGTCACACACACAGACTGGGAGGGGGGGCAGTCACACACACAGACTGGGAGGGGGGCAGTCACACACACACACACACAGACTGGGAGGGGAGGCAGTCACACACACACTGGGAGGGGGGGCTGTCACACACACTGGGAGGGGGGGCAGTCACACACACTGGGAAGGGGGGCAGTCACACACACACTGGGAGGAGGCAGTCACACACACACTGGGAGGAGGCAGTCACACACACACTGGGAGGAAGCAGTCACACACACACTGGGAGGAGGCAGTCACACACACACTGGGAGGGGGGGCAGTCACACACACACTGGGAGGGGGGCAGTCACACACACTGGGAGGGGGGCAGTCACACACACTGGGAGGGGGGGCAGTCACACACACACTGGGAGGTGGGGCTGTCACACACACACAGACTGGGAGGGGGGCAGTCACACACACACTGGGAGGGGGGCAGTCACACACACACAGACTGGGAGGGGGGCAGTCACACACACACTGGGAGGGGGGCTGTCACACACACTGGGAGGGGGGGCAGTCACACACACACTGGGAGGGGGCAGTCACACACACACTGAGAGGGGGGGTAGTCACACACACACTGGGAGGGGGCAGTCACACACACACACACACACACACACACACTGGGAGGGGGGCAGTCACACACACACTGGGAGGGGGCAGTCACACACACACTGGGAGGGGGCAGTAACACACACACTGGGAGGGGGGGGCAGTCACACACACACTGGGAGGGGGGGGCAGTCACACACACACTGGGAGGGGGGGGCAGTCACACACACACTGGGAGGGGGGGCAGTCACACACACACACTGGGAGGGGGCAGTCACACACACACTGGGAGGGGGCAGTCACACACACACTGGGAGGGGGCAGTCACACACACACAGACTGGGAGGGGAGGCAGTCACACACACAGACTGGGAGGGGGGCAGTCACACACACAGACTGGGAGGGGAGGCAGTCACACACACACAGACTGGGAGGGGGGGCAGTCACACACACAGACTGGGAGGGGAGCAGTCACACACACAGACTGGGAGGGGGGGCAGTCACACACACAGACTGGGAGGGGGAGCAGTCACACACACAGACTGGGAGGGGGAGCAGTCACACACACAGACTGGGAGGGGGGCAGTCACACACACAGACTGGGAGGGGGGCAGTCACACACACAGACTGGGAGGGGGGCAGTCACACACACACAGACTGGGAGGGGGGGCAGTCACACACACAGACAGGGAGGGGGGCAGACACACACACAGACTGGGAGGGGAGGCAGTCACACACACAGACTGGGAGGGGGGCAGTCATACACACACACACAGACTGGGAGGGGGGGCAGTCACACACACAGACTGGGAGGGGGGCAGTCACACACACACAGACTGGGAGGGGAGGCAGTCACACACACAGACTGGGAGGGGGGCAGTCACACACACAGACTGGGAGGGGGGCAGTCACACACACAGACTGGGAGGGGTCTGGGGAGGCAGTCACACACACAGACTGGGAGGGGGGCAGTCACACACACACTGACTGGGAGGGGGGGCAGTCACACACACAGACAGGGAGGGGGGCAGACACACACACAGACTGGGAGGGGAGGCAGTCACACACAGAGACTGGGAGGGGGGAAGTCATACACACACACAGACTGGGAGGGGGGCAGACACACACACAGACAGGGAGGGGGGCAGACACACACACAGACTGGGAGGGGAGGCAGTCACACACACAGACTGGGAGGGGGGCAGTCATACACACACACAGACTGGGAGGGGGCAGTCACACACACAGACTGGGAGGGGGGCAGTCACACACACAGACTGGCAGGGGGGCAGTCACACACACAGACTGGGAGGGGGGGCAGTCACACACACAGACTGGGAGGGGAGGCAGTCACACACACAGACTGGGAGGGGGGCAGTCATACACACACACACAGACTGGGAGGGGGGGCAGTCACACACACACACACTGGGAGGGGGGCGGTCATACACACACACACAGACTGGGAGGGGGGCAGACACACACACAGACTGGGAGGGGGGCAGTCACACACACAGACTGGGAGGGGGGCAGTCACACACACAGACTGGGAGGGGGGCAGTCACACACACAGACTGGGAGGGGGGCAGTCACACACACAGACTGGGAGGGGGGGCAGTCACACACACAGACTGGGAGGGGGGCAGTCACACACACACACACACAGACTGGGAGGGGAGGCAGTCACACACACACTGGGAGGGGGGGCTGTCACACACACTGGGAGGGGGGGCAGTCACACACACTGGGAAGGGGGGCAGTCACACACACACTGGGAGGAGGCAGTCACACACACACTGGGAGGAGGCAGTCACACACACACTGGGAGGAGGCAGTCACACACACACACTGGGAGGGGGGGCAGTCACACACACACTGGGAGGGGGGGCAGTCACACACACACTGGGAGGGGGGCAGTCACACACACTGGGAGGGGGGCAGTCACACACACTGGGAGGGGGGGGCAGTCACACACACACTGGGAGGTGGGGCTGTCACACACACACAGACTGGGAGGGGGGCAGTCACACACACACTGGGAGGGGGGCAGTCACACACACACAGACTGGGAGGGGTCTGGGGAGGCAGTCACACACACAGACTGGGAGGGGGGCAGTCACACACACACTGACTGGGAGGGGGGGCAGTCACACACACAGACAGGGAGGGGGGCAGACACACACACAGACTGGGAGGGGGGCAGTCATACACACACACACAGACTGGGAGGGGGGGCAGTCACACACACAGACTGGGAGGGGGGCAGTCACACACACACAGACTGGGAGGGGAGGCAGTCACACACACAGACTGGGAGGGGGGCAGTCACACACACAGACTGGGAGGGGGGCAGTCACACACACAGACTGGGAGGGGTCTGGGGAGGCAGTCACACACACAGACTGGGAGGGGGGCAGTCACACACACACTGACTGGGAGGGGGGGCAGTCACACACACAGACAGGGAGGGGGGCAGACACACACACAGACTGGGAGGGGAGGCAGTCACACACAGAGACTGGGAGGGGGGCAGTCATACACACACACAGACTGGGAGGGGGGCAGACACACACACAGACTGGGAGGGGGGCAGTCACACACACAGACTGGGAGGGGGGCAGTCACACACACAGACTGGGAGGGGGGGCAGTCACACACACAGACTGGGAGGGGGGGCAGTCACACACACAGACTGGGAGGGGGGCAGTCACACACACAGACTGGGAGGGGGGCAGTCACACACACAGACTAGGAGGGGGGCAGTCACACACACACACACACACACAGACTGGGAGGGGAGGCAGTCACACACACACTGGGAGGGGGGGCTGTCACACACACTGGGAGGGGGGGCAGTCACACACACTGGGAAGGGGGGCAGTCACACACACTGGGAAGGGGGGCAGTCACACACACACTGGGAGGAGGCAGTCACACACACACTGGGAGGAGGCAGTCACACACACACTGGGAGGGGGGGCAGTCACACACACACTGGGAGGGGGGGCAGTCACACACACACTGGGAGGGGGGCAGTCACACACACTGGGAGGGGGGCAGTCACACACACTGGGAGGGGGGGCAGTCACACACACACTGGGAGGTGGGGCTGTCACACACACACAGACTGGGAGGGGGGCAGTCACACACACACTGGGAGGGGGGCAGTCACACACACACAGACTGGGAGGGGTCTGGGGAGGCAGTCACACACACAGACTGGGAGGGGGGGCAGTCACACACACAGACAGGGAGGGGGGCAGACACACACACAGACTGGGAGGGGGGCAGTCATACACACACACACAGACTGGGAGGGGGGGCAGTCACACACACAGACTGGGAGGGGGGCAGTCACACACACACAGACTGGGAGGGGAGGCAGTCACACACACAGACTGGGAGGGGGGCAGTCACACACACAGACTGGGAGGGGGGCAGTCACACACACAGACTGGGAGGGGTCTGGGGAGGCAGTCACACACACAGACTGGGAGGGGGGCAGTCACACACACACTGACTGGGAGGGGGGGCAGTCACACACACAGACAGGGAGGGGGGCAGACACACACACAGACTGGGAGGGGAGGCAGTCACACACAGAGACTGGGAGGGGGGCAGTCATACACACACACAGACTGGGAGGGGGGCAGACACACACACAGACAGGGAGGGGGGCAGACACACACACAGACAGGGAGGGGGGCAGACACACACACAGACTGGGAGGGGAGGCAGTCACACACACAGACTGGGAGGGGGGCAGTCATACACACACACACACAGACTGGGAGGGGGCAGTCACACACACAGACTGGGAGGGGGGCAGTCACACACACAGACTGGCAGGGGGGCAGTCACACACACAGACTGGGAAGGGGGGGCAGTCACACACACAGACTGGGAGGGGAGGCAGTCACACACACAGACTGGGAGGGGGGCAGTCATACACACACACACAGACTGGGAGGGGGGGCAGTCACACACACACACACACTGGGAGGGGGGCGGTCATACACACACACACAGACTGGGAGGGGGGCAGACACACACACAGACTGGGAGGGGGGCAGTCACACACACAGACTGGGAGGGGGGCAGTCACACACACAGACTGGGAGGGGGGCAGTCACACACACAGACTGGGAGGGGGGCAGTCACACACACAGACTGGGAGGGGGGGCAGTCACACACACAGACTGGGAGGGGGGCAGTCACACACACACACACACAGACTGGGAGGGGAGGCAGTCACACACACACTGGGAGGGGGGGCTGTCACACACACTGGGAGGGGGGGCAGTGACACACACTGGGAAGGGGGGCAGTCACACACACACTGAGAGGAGGCAGTCACACACACACTGGGAGGAGGCAGTCACACACACACTGGGAGGAGGCAGTCACACACACACTGGGAGGAGGCAGTCACACACACACTGGGAGGGGGGGCAGTCACACACACACTGGGAGGGGGGCAGTCACACACACTGGGAGGGGGGCAGTCACACACACTGGGAGGGGGGGCAGTCACACACACACTGGGAGGTGGGGCTGTCACACACACACAGACTGGGAGGGGGGCAGTCACACACACACTGGGAGGGGGGCAGTCACACACACACAGACTGGGAGGGGGGCAGTCACACACACACTGGGAGGGGGGCTGTCACACACACTGGGAGGGGGGGCAGTCACACACACACTGGGAGGGGGCAGTCACACACACACTGAGAGGGGGGGTAGTCACACACACACTGGGAGGGGGCAGTCACACACACACACACACACACACACACACTGGGAGGGGGGCAGTCACACACACACTGGGAGGGGGCAGTCACACAAACACTGGGAGGGGGCAGTAACACACACACTGGGAGGGGGG
>NW_027457030.1:182500-192500 GCF_040206685.1 Ascaphus truei
ACTCCGCCCCCGTGTCCTCCCACACACGGCACGAGTGCAGATTGACTGCACTCGGCCACCGTACGCCTCCAGCCCCTGAAGGACAGATTTTACTTCTGCCCGTGCTACTCGCTTCCCCCACACCCGCGCTCACTTCTCCCGCGGTGAGCGGGCCGCAAAAATATCCGTGGCGGGCCGCATGTTTGACATGCCTGTTTTAGACTGTTGTTCTTCAGCAACTGGTTAACGTTAATAATTTGCAGTGTATGTCAGCAAAAGCCATGTAAATTTCAGGATAGTTGCGGGCCGTGTAAAGTATGTGTTCTGCCAAATTTTAATGTCATTGGATTATGTTTTGGCCCTTCTTATAGTGCATAATGTAAACAATTTGCAGTGTGTGCTAGCAAACACTTTGTAATTTTCAGGATAGTTGTGGGCAGTATACAGCACCTCATGTGGCAAGCTTTAAATGAATCGCTGTATGTTTTGACTCCTGGATTCACAATAAACGCGTTTAAGGTAAGCATTTTCCACTTTCGGATAGTGGTTAATGTACATAATTTGCGGTGCATGTTATCAAAAAACATGAAATTTGCAGGACAGTTTGGGGGAGTGCAAAGCATGTTCTGTGCCAAGTTTGAAGCCAATTGGTGTATGTCTTGCCACATTTATCCACATTAATCGTTTTTCACATTAAACATTTTAGTCTATCCCTTATTTACCCTATATATCTTAACTGTCCTATACTACACCAAAATAACCTATACTGCTTTCTTCCAGATCTGACTCAAGCGTCACACGGAAGACATCGGAACCCCCCCTAACCCAGAAGACAGGTAGGGAACACATCCCCTCCAACTTATAACATTGCGGGAATGAGGTACCTGGACATTGAGGGACTGCGGATCAGGTAAGATCCCAGGCGGGATTGCTGCTTTAGATATTGTGAAGCGGGGACGTCCAGACACTTGTTAAGGTGTTCAGGAAACTAGTCATTCAAATGTGGCTTTTATTTCTAGATCCGACATTTACACACACACACACACACACACACACACACACACACGTAACAAGGACTAATTGTAGTATAATGTAATAAATACATTTGTCAAAAACGAATGTTGTTCTGACTAGGAATTTATTAAATGTATTTTATTTATATATTTTATTTTAAAGCGGGGTTGGGGGTGGGGTTGGGGGCGGGGTTAGGGGCGGGGTAGGGACTAGGTGGCGAGTAGATTTTTTGGTTGGGCGAGTAGATTTTTGGGTGATTTGTCGAACACTATATATATATATGTAGCCCTTTTTGTGAACACCTGAACTAATGGACTACGGTACATAAACCTGTGGCTTCAGGAGCTCTGAGCCTCCGCATAGTGGGAGCCTGGGGGTATACCTTTATCACTTGTGGTGCAGCGCCTCCACTCACCCAGGATCCCCACTATAGAGATTATACCCTGAGCAAGAACCTAACAACAACAGTATGCAACCAACCTTTTTATATAACACATGAATAACAAATGATATGCAGAATCATCAGATAACCTTTACATATACACACACAACGTGGCTCGGCCACACCTTATTGGGATGCTGTCCTGTACATAAGTGGCTCTGCCACTCTCCTTAGGAGTATGTCTCATAACCAGTAAAGTATGGTACCATATGCATTCTCTCAGGGAACCCAATTAGTTAGTGGGAGGCGGGATCAGCGCCTGGTGACCGGTGTAGGTGCACTTGTAGATAAGGATACCTTCCGGTCACTACGATGACCTTGACACTCCACGGGTCCTGGTGTTAATCCAGCCTTGCGCCGTCTCTCCCTTCTGCAGCACCGTCAGATGTGAAATCCAAGATGGCGGCCGCAGCTCCGCAGCTCCGCATATGAACCTCACTAAAGGGGAACGTCCCTGACGACTATGGGCGTCCTTACAAATACAGCACCCTACGATGGCGGGGGAAAGACTCCTGGGGCTGCGGGCATACCCTATCTAAGCAGACGGGTCACTGACCCTCTGCTCTCGCACACGAGGTTCCACCAACCTCCTCCTTCACCTCCCTCGCTGCTCTGACCCACCGCCCACACGCATCCGGTTCCTGCATACACAGTATCGCATCCCATTGGTCCTCAGCCTCAGCTGACCTCCTCACAGTCAGAGTTCATAGTTCAACCCCCTCCAAGTCTTTACTTATGATTACCCTTCGCGCGCTTCCCTCGCGCATGCGCAGCCCAACTGGTACGCAGTAACTTCGCTGGCAAACAGGGACAATATGGCGCTGCCTATGTAATTGACAGCGCGGAACCTTTAATATATATGGACATCCTTACATTCTCCCCCCTCCAGAATCCAGCGTCCCCGCTGGACTACCTTACCCCATATATATTAACTATGTACACAACCCTCTCTTCCTAGATTAGGTTACACATCTCATTAAACAGTACCATCATAGCTTGCATCCTATGCCGAGCCCACTGCTGAGCCTCATAATGGGGTGCCCCAAACTGATCATATGCCATTCGCATGGGAGGTTGACTGTTTCTTTGACTTCGGCGGGGTTGATCCTCCTCTGCTTCCTCTGCAGAGTGATCAGTCTCAAATGGTATTTCAGTCTCTACCCTTGAGGGGTGTTCAGCATTAACACAGTCTCTTTGGGGTGTAAAACAGGGACTTTGTGGGTCTAGAGTCTGACTCACTGGAGTCAAATGATCAATGTTCGGGCCAAAAGGCTCTTTACCCGTGGCTCCTTCGGGAGATGCCTCCACGGCCGGAAGGCCCCTTTGAGAGGTTCCCTCCATTGTATCCTCAGAGGTGGCAATTTTTATAGTCTCTGAGCCATCCTCTGTGTATTCAACTGCTCCATCTAGGGCAGTGGCTGGGGCTTCCAATTCATCCGTCCCTACTTGAGGTATGAGAAGCAGATGATTCCTATGCCACACTTTTACGCGGCCTTCAGAATCCTTGATCCGGTACACAGGAAGACCCGGCATCTGTGACTCCACCTCATACACACCCTCCCGCCACCGGTCTGCCAATTTATGCTTCCCAGGAACACCTAAGTTGCGTAAAAGGACCGCATCTCCGGGGTGAATTTCCTTGTAACGTACTTTGTGGTCATAACGCCTTTTATTCCCCGCATTTAATTGTGCGGTCGTCCGCTCAGCCAATTTGAAGGCCAACTATTTGACTGTCCTTTAGTCGCTGAACGTATCGGAAATGCGTCCTATTGGATACCCCATCGGTAGATATCCGTAGGCGCACATCCACCGGTAACCGGGCTTCCCTGCCGAACATCAAGAAATACGGGGTATACCCGGTGGACTCATGTCGGGTGCAATTATACGCATGTACCAATGCTTCGACGTGTTTACTCCACTCCGTCTTTTGCGGGCTCTTCAATGTACCCAACATATCCAGCAAGGTGCGATTGAACCGTTCGGGCAAGGCATCCCCTTCGGGGTGGTACGGGGTAGTACGTGACTTGGCAATGTTCAGTAGGGTGAGCAACTCCCGTATCAGTGTACTTTCAAAATCCCGGCCCTGATCGGAGTGAAGACGATTTGGTAACCCATAGTGAATGAAATATTTTTCCCATAGTACTCGGGCTACCGTTACGGCCTTCTGGTCTTTCGTAGGGAACGCTTGGGCGTACCTAGTGTAGTGGTCAGTGATCACGAGAACATTACTAACTCCCCGACTGTCGGGTTCGATACAAAGAAAATCCATACACACCAAATCCATGGGACTCGAACTTTTCAAGTGTGCCATAGGAGCCGCCCTGGTAGGCAGTGTCTTCCTTTGTAAACAACGATTACACTTCCTACAATGTTGCTCCACTGACTCCCTCATTCTCGGCCAATAGAACCTATCCTGCAGTAGTCCAAAGGTCTTGTCAATGCCCAGGTGACCATGGTCATCGTGAAGGGCCCGGAGGACTAGTGTTCTCAAACGTTCCGGTAAAAACAACTGACGCCGATCGGGATGGTTATGATAGGAAATCACCCGATATAACAAACAATTGTCCATTTCAAACCTCCCAAACTCATTTAACAGGAGCTTCACCAAGTCTTTGGGGGCCCGCTTCAGTATAGACGGATTATCTTGCTGTACAGCTTGACGGGCCAGCTCCACTATGGGGTCTTGTGTCTGATAATGCACTAGATCCTTCCACGCTATGATACTATCTTCATTGACATTCATCCCGTCTCGACCTTGATAGGCCAGAGGAACAGCCTGCGAATGACATCCCAACGAGTCAACCACCCGTAATTCCGAGAATGCTACGTTGTCATCGACTATCGCCGCTACTGAACAGAGAGCACGAATCCCGGGGCCCGGTATCTCCTCCCAGACTTCCTCATCAGGGGTGGATTGCAGGCCAGGTCGACGAGACAGAGCGTCGGCCCCTATGTTGGTGGGTCCAGGTTTGTATTTAAGGTTGAACCGGTAATTGGCTAGAGCAGCTAACCAACGGTGTCCGGTGGCGTCCAATTTGGCAGACGTATTGATATAGGTCATGGGATTGTTGTCCGTGCGTACTTCGAACGGTACTCCATATAGATAATCGTGCAGCTTGTCCACCACCGCCCATTTTAGCGCCAAAAATTCCAACTTATGGACCGGGTAATTCTGCTCGCTAGGGGTTAAACTTCGGCTCGCGTAGGCCACTGGACGTAGCCCGGTCTCATACTTCTGATGCAAAACCGCTCCTAGCCCGCTGAGGCTAGCATCGACATGTAGGACATAGTCTCGCTCAGGATCCGCGTAGGCCAAGACGGGGGCCTGGGTGAGGCTGGTCTTTAAGTGTTTGAAGGCCTGTTCACATTCTGTAGTCCATGTCTTCCCAAAGGGTGTCTGCGCCGAGCTCCCCTTTCTCCCGGTTTCTCCCGGATGCACCTTGAGAAGGTCATTCAGTCTCTTGGCCTTGCTGGAATACCCCTCCACGAACCGCCGATAATAGCCACAAAACCCCAAGAAAGACCGCAGCTCTTGAACATTTTGAGGTCTGGGCCAGTTCATCACCGCCTCGATCTTCCCTGGGTCGGTGGACACCCCATCAGCTGACACAATGTGGCCCACATACGTTACAGAGGTCCGACAGAATTTGCACTTGTCTAGCGACAGTTTTAGGCCCTCCCCCTCAAGCCTATCCAGCACCTTCATCAGCCTCTCGGAATGCTCTTCTAGAGTCCGCCCAAACACGATAATGTCGTCCAGGTACACTAAGCACTCTCGCGGGTTAAGGTCTCCGAGGGTTTTTTCCATTAGTCTCTGGAACGTGGCCGGGGCCCCGCAGATCCCTTGAGGCATGCGGGTAAACTGGTAAAACCCTAAGGGACAGATGAAGGCCGTTTTTTCTTGGTCTTCCGGGCCCATGGGCACTTGATAATACCCGGACCTGAGGTCGAGCACACTGAACCATTTACTCCCGGTCAATGCATTCAGGAGGTCCTCGATTCGGGGCAGTGTATACTGGTCGGGGATAGTACGGTTATTCAGCGTTCTGTAATCCACACATAGACGGACCGTCCCGTTCTTCTTGCGGACTACCACAATGGGTGAGGCGTAAGGGCTCCGAGATTCCTGCACGATGCCAGCCGTTTTCATCTCGTCGATTAATCCCCTCACTTCGTCAGCATCCTTTGAGGCAAGCCGGCGGGAGCGCTCCCGGAAGGGGGTGGCGTCGCTCAGTCGGATGGTATGGTGGGCACTGCGACTGCACCCCACATCCATGTCACCAGTGGAGAACACACCCCTTCGGTCGTGTAGCTCATCCTGTAGCCTCTTCCTCCACTCATCCGGGAGGGGCGAGTCGCCAAAGTCAAATTCCAATGCCGGCGCTATGGTAGCAGGCGAGCTCCTAGCTAGTTCCGTCGAGGCCTCCTCCTCGGAAGTTACCGGGTATATCCTCCCTAGCGTCTGCCGCCGGTCAATAGTCATCGGGTACGGGGATATATTCTGCACATACACCCAGGTACGCTTCGGGATCTTCCCGGGCCATTCCTTGACCGAGGTTAGTACCTTGTAGCCCAAACGTTGTTCGTCCTGGGCCACACTCTCCAAGGTGAAGAGCTGATCCTCCGACCGTCGACGGGGGTAATGGCAAGCGGCGACCATCATTCGTCCTTCCCCCGGGGGAATCTGGGTCAGTCCCCATTCTTGGCTGTAGAGGACGCCATGCTCTTCCTCAGTCGCAATTTTGCCGCAGACCTCTTGAAGGGCGGGACAGGCCGCTAGGGCCAGCAGTGGGGCTTCTCCTGCTTCCTGCAAAAACTGGCGGAATACCGCGCGCACAATGTCAGCGTTGGTCCCCAAGATGATTGGGGCGCTGGGGTGGTCCTGCGGCTCGGGGCACACTAGGGCCTCCACTTCCATGGGGTGATGTTTACCAGTATTCAGCTGGAGAATATCTAACTGCACCTTTACTACTCCGTCTATGGGGTAATCTTCATGACTCAGTCCCCGTAGCCGCAAGGCATTCGCAGATAGCAACGGTAGTTGGTGTAGGTGTTGGTCGTAGAAGGGCCGATACACGATGGTCACTTGAGACCCCGTATCCAATAATGCGGCGGCGTAGATGCCCTCAATAACCACTCGAATAATGGAGGCGGGGCCAATTCGGGGGCTCGGAGAGGATGGCAACACCTTTTCACCCTCCAGGGGCTGGCACGGCATCGACTGCGCCGATCGGGACGACGTCCTCCGCGAGGTGGGGCAGTGGGCCCGTAAATGTCCCATCTTTCCGCAGGCGTAACACTGCATTTGGCTGAGGTAGGCCTCGTCTCTCCTGGTTGGGGGGCTTCGCCCAGTCGGGGGACGAGGTCGGGGTGTCACGGGGGGGGGAACATCCTCGGGATCGATATCCCCAGGTTCGGGCACGTCGGGCTTTGGGTCCACTTTCTTGGCTTCTTTACCCCCTGGCGGTGGCTTCTTCCCGGTGGTTACGTCACGCCCTAATAACACCATCTCGTGCGCTTGGACCCGATCCATTAAGTCGTGAAACGACAGGGCTTGCCCGGGCGTTATGCAGCTACTGACCCGTACCGACACGGGGTGTAGGGGTAGGAGGCCCCTCAGCAACTGAGTGGTACGTATTCCGTTGGCTTCTTTCCGTGGCAACACGCCTTTCCTGACCATGTTCCAGAGATCCAGGTGTAGTCGCCTGAGAAAATCGGATACCATCTCCCCTTCCTTCTGGGCTAACGCATGAAATTTCGACATCAAAGTATACATGTCCACCGGAGCTCCATACGCCTTGGTTAGGCAGTAGATGAGGTCTGCCGCATCAGCTTCTGGGTTGTCGTCTCGGTAGTAGTGCACCATGTGGGACGCGGGAGGCCGCAAGCACTCGACGATGCGCTGCCTACGGACCGCGTCCGTGCAGGTCCATTCAGGTAGTACCTGTTCGGTATGATCCAGCCAGTCCTCTATCCCCACTTCCCCTTGGGGCGTGGGTTTCTCCCCGGAGAAGGCCTTTAACTTCCTGTACTGGAGCGACTGGGTGGTATTGTGGATAACGGCAGCTAATGCGGGCAAAGAGGTGTCTCCCGGTAAGCTGTCCCCGACAGCGGGGTAAGCGTCCAATCTTGATAGGCTAAGTCGGTTGAGACTAGCCCGCAGGCCGGACGGGGTAGAGGAGGGGCCTAGGCTCAGGGCTGCGGGCCAATGAGGGTGCAGGCCACGGTCAGGGGAGTGGTCGGGGCCTCCCGTCGCGGCGCCAGCGGTGGGGGTATACTCTCTCCGGGGGGTGGAAGTGGCCAGGGGCGCAGGGGTGTCCGCCTGGACGATGGGACAGCGCACCCCCGGAGCTTCGGGCAGCAGCAGTATACGGGGCACAGCCTCGGGGCATATATCTTGTTCAGTGGCATACAAGATCCGGCGCCAGGTCTGGTCGTGGTCATAAAAGTGGTCTTGTACTTGGGCATTGTCCAGGAGAGGAAGCTTGCGGACCTGCTCGGTCACTGTGCCTAACGAGATCATGGCGGGGACATGGCCCAGCGCGAAAACACGGTTCAAGGGGATCCCGCGCCGTTGGGCCCACTTGCGCACCTCGAGCGCCGAGGGCACCGACATGATGTGGGTTGGTTGCACAATAGAGACAAAAAAAATGTGGGGGCACCCCAGGTCTAAGATCTCAGCAGCGCCTCCAAATGTAGCCCTTTTTGTGAACACCTGAACTAAGGGACTACGGTACATAAACCTGTGGCTTCAGGAGCTCTGAGCCTCCGCATAGTGGGAGCCTGGGGGTATACCTTTATCACTTGTGGTGCAGCGCCTCCACTCACCCAGGATCCCCACTATAGAGATTATACCCTGAGCAAGAACCTAACAACAACAGTATGCAACCAACCTTTTTATATAACACATGAATAACAAATGATATGCAGAATCATCAGATAACCTTTACATATACACACACAACGTGGCTCGGCCACACCTTATTGGGATGCTGTCCTGTACATAAGTGGCTCTGCCACTCTCCTTAGGAGTATGTCTCATAACCAGTAAATTATGGTACCATATGCATTCTCTCAGGGAACCCAATTAGTTAGTGGGAGGCGGGATCAGCGCCTGGTGACCGGTGTAGGTGCACTTGTAGATAAGGATACCTTCCGGTCACTACGATGACCTTGACACTCCACGGGTTCTGGTGTTAATCCAGCCTTGCGCCGTCTCTCCCTTCTGCAGCACCGTCAGATGTGAAATCCAAGATGGCGGCCGCAGCTCCGCAGCTCCGCATATGAACCTCACTAAAGGGGAACGTCCCTGACGACTATGGGCGTCCTTACAAATACAGCACCCTACGATGGCGGGGGAAAGACTCCTGGGGCTGCGGGCATACCCTATCTAAGCAGACGGGTCACTGACCCTCTGCTCTCGCACACGAGGTTCCACCAACCTCCTCCTTCACCTCCCTCGCTGCTCTGACCCACCGCCCACACGCATCCGGTTCCTGCATACACAGTATCGCATCCCATTGGTCCTCAGCCTCAGCTGACCTCCTCACAGTCAGAGTTCATAGTTCAACCCCCTCCAAGTCTTTACTTATGATTACCCTTCGCGCGCTTCCCTCGCGCATGCGCAGCCCAACTGGTACGCAGTAACTTCGCTGGCAAACAGGGACAATATGGCGCTGCCTATGTAATTGACAGCGCGGAACCTTTAATATATATGGACATCCTTACATATATATATATATATATATATATATATATATATATATACACAGAGTGTTCGACAATCCTATACATTTACTCGCCCGGGGCGGGTGGATTTAACCCCCGGGCGAGTAAATATTGGCCCAAGCAGCACAATTTCTCCCGCTCAAATTTCCCCCGTTCGCGCTCAAATTTCCCCCATTCGCGCCAATTTAATTTTTTTAAATAAATAAACAAGTAATCTCCCTCCCTGATTGGAGGAAGAGGGCCGGCTGGCAGCTCTGGGTCAGCCCCTCACCCTGCACCCGATGCCAGCTTGCTGCCCGGGGTGGGATGTAAGCTGGGAGGGGGGGTCCCCGGATGTAGGCTGGGAGGGGGGGTCCCCGGATGTAGGCTGGGAGGGGGGGTCCCCGGATGTAGGCTGGGAGGGGGGTCCCCGGATGTAGGCTGGGTCCCCGGATGTAGGCTGGGGGGGGGGGTCCCCGTGGCTGCTGCTGCCCAGGGCTGGAAGACCAGGTAGGCGCTTCCCCTCCGTCCCACGCTCCTTTGGCACCCGCGCGGGCAGGGTAATAGGAGCGGGGAAGAAGGGAAGCAGCCTGGCGGGAGGTAGAGGGAGGGGGTGCGCGTGCGCACGCGCTGGAGGGGGGGGGGGTGGGTTGGCAATGTTCCCGGCCACGTTTCCCATCGGGGAGGTTGGTGTGGCCCGTGCGGCTGTTCCCAGCATGGCTGCCTCACCCCCCTCCTGGCTGCAGCCTGGGTGCACGCCCGGCTTGCCACGTTTCACATCGGGGAGGTTGGTGGCCGTGCGCCTGTCCGGCTGTCCCCCCGCTGGTCCCCGATCCTCCCGCTAGCCCCCCCATCCTC
>NW_027457031.1:0-20000 GCF_040206685.1 Ascaphus truei
GCACTATACCTACACCGAAATAACCTATTCTGCTTTCTTCCAGATCTGACTCAAGTTTCACACGGGAGACATCGGAAGACAGGTAGATAACACCTCCCCTCCAGTATAGTACCTTGAGGGACTGCGGATCAGGTAAGATCCCAGGTGGGATTGCTGCTTTGGAAATTGTTAAGAGGGGGCATCCTGACACTGGTTAATGTGTTCAGAAGTCATTCACGTCTGGCTTTTTTTTGTTTCGGTTAGTGAGGTCAACACACACACACACACAAACACACACACACACACACACACACACACACACACACACACACACACACACACACACACACACACACACACACACACACACACTACTTTTCGAAATAAACCTACGTTTCTATGAAAATGTAAGTTGTTTTTTTTTGCGGCCCACCTAGACTTAAACCTTGTTTATTTGGCCCTTGTTAGCATTTGAGTTTGACATGCTTGGCATACATGTATCATCTATTTTATACATGTATATCTTATCACTTTTATTGAATGTTTTTAATTACTATCACATATTAAATAATTATTCTTCATGTATAATTTGCACATCTTTTATTATCATATAGTATGTTTTTTATAACTATCACTTTATGTATTTGTCATGTAATTGTCATTTTTTTCTCAACCTCATGTTTTTTCCATGTTTTCCCCCCCACCCAGCCCCAAGAAGTTAATTATCTAATTATTACCCATGTGCCTTGAATCATTTAATCACGTATTTAGCTATATATGTGGTTCTCCAACAGTTTAGTGTTAACCCCTGAGGAAGTCGCATGAAGCGACGAAACGCGTAGGGAAAGAGAAAATATTAGACTTTAATACATCAGAAGTATATTCGTCATTACTTTGGCGCCATTCCATTCCTGTATTGGAGCAGTGCAGGGTGTGCTTATTGAACTGTGCCTGGATCCTGTGCTACTACCCGGTGACCAGCTATCGCGAGACTTGAATACCAGGAAGAGATTGAGTGCGCGCGCACGTTCCTGGCGTCTGCAACGGAAGCTTACCAGACCACCTGCACTTGGATCGGCACACAGATGGAATAACGGGTGATGCACCAAGATCATTTTAACCACTGATTATGACCTTTTTATCTATTGTAAGTGTCTGTAATCTAGCAGCATTTATCAATAAATTATCTATTTACAGTATTATACTATGGGAGCAGCGCCGTCTTCTTTTTGTTTCATATATATATATATATATATATATAATATATATATATATATATATATATATATCAAAACAAAACAGAAATGGTAAAGGAGCGCCTAATGCAACAACCTGCCTGACTGTGAATAAGTAGCCAACTGCGTTGATACAACCTATGGGGTGGCTAAGGTGAAATAATATAATTAAAAAACCCTATGTAATTCTAAGATAAAATGTGTAATAACTTTAATACAAAGTGTACATAACAAAATTGTTAAAAATGCTTCTGGGAAAAAAATGTGTGTTGTAATACAAAAAATATCTTGAATGAAATATAAAATATAAAAAATATGAAAAAATGAAAATAAAAACTTTTTTCCAAAAAACTTTTAAAACCTTAAAAGTCACAGAGTCCTGTTCCAAATGAATGCATCCAGGTAAGGCAGCCCGTTTATAAGGGATCACAACTCCCTAGGAGTACCTATGAAAGAAAAAAGAAAAGAAAACAGGCGCACACCTAGTGCATTAAAGTTTACCAATAATTTTATGGAACAATTAAAACCAGACAAATGCCCACTCACAAGTAAAGCGATATTTGAAAGCAGTTATGAGATTGGCCCTCATAAGCCAGTGGTGCCGTTCGAGCCTGTAATGGTGTCCTCTCGTGCGCGGTCTCCTTCTACCGGAAGTGACGCTCACCCGGTCTGGTGTCCCGCACAAAACGGAAGTCCCTCCAGGAAACCGATGCCTCTCCTGACTGCCTCTAGCTGCTGCACCACCAATCAAGCCAAACGATGTGTCCACTGAACTGCTTTACCGAGCCTCCCACAAGCTACGTTCCTCTCAGTCTGCTCTCAGTGGGACAAATGTCTGCTCTGCTCTAGCCACGCCCTAAGCGTTTGAGGGCGTACCCATTGGTTGTATCCCCACAGTATTTATAGTAAGGTTCATTTGCAAACATAATTAAAAACAATTAATCAATTACAACATTAATAAAACACTTTAAACTAGTCCATTGGTACAATTACTAATACTACACTGATCACAAAGGACACATTCTAAGGACCACACTGTACTATTGGAGAATTTCATAGCTCATAAGATGTTGACAAATATATATGGGTAGAAAAAATGAATATTGTACTGAAACTACCTATTTGTGCAATAGAGATAATTGATAATTGTATTAAATCAACAAGTAGTGCCATATAAATGTGTGGCTACTAATTGAATTAGCAAGTACTTACTAGTTGGATAGAATTAACCATACTTCATGACAATAGATGACAATTAGTTGTGATTCTATTCACAAAACATGATTGGCAATTTGGAACAAGAGTTAATTGAGAGATCCCAAGAATTGGAGAATACTATCAAAACTGAATACCATCAATTAACCCCTTTATAATATGTTAAGCAAACAATGTGCTACATAAATTAAACAAATCAGGTCTTAGGGCATGGTATAATACCTGTTGAATGATCCATCTATGATTGATAGCAATTGGAGTCAGAGGTGGAGCAAAGAAGATGGTTTCAGCAAGAACAGAAGAATGCTCAAAAAGGCTAGCAATGAAGTGATGAAGTGACTATGTATAAATGGGTGTCTGATATATTGTATGATATATGTGATATTAAATGATAATGTGTTTGTGATGTATTAATAAAGTGAAATGGAAAAATACATTGAAAAAATAAATAAATAATAATGTGAAGAAAAGATGTTAAAGTGATTGGATAATGTGTATGTGTAGGTGATTGTCCAAATATTTGAAATAAATGTGATAAACGTGATAAAGATGATTATGCAAATGATAGAGTAAGGAATTGGAGAAGGAAGGGTGATTCTTTCCAACACCGTAGGTATGGTAGATCAAACTCAGGTTATAGACAGGAGAATAGAGATTCCAAAATAAATAAGAAACCTACATCCAATGAGAAAGAAAAAAATGAAATCATCACTTTAATTAAAGAAGCTAGCATGGATAGGAAGGATAAGGTCACTCCTACAGCTTCCACTGCAAGTTGTTCCACCTCCAATCGGTACTCTGTTTTGGGGGACGGTTGTGAGGATAATGGGGATTCCCATGAACAAATTGCAGTGGAACATAGGGAAGGAGCTAGATCAAAAACTACCAGTAAGGTTTCTAATTTAATAAATCATGTTTCACCTGACAAATCACATCAATCCACTTCTTCTTTTTTAGAACAGAGAGAAAAAGAAAAGAGATATCCACTTTGGGAGAAACAGAATTCACAATTACCCCGAAGAAAAAGAGATTCAGGGGAGTCAGAGGAGGAGCGAAGAAGCAAGGACAGAAGAAAATAAAGATGTTGGCAGCTACACCACATAAACACGGTATTTACAACCTTTCCTCACACATACTCACTACACATCATTTATCACTTCTTTCTAAAGGACTTTCATATGCTCCAAATAGTACACCCAATAGGTTTGACCTGTTCGTGGATCTGAATAGATACATCCGCAAGTTAACATTGATGCGACATTTCACCCTGAAAGGAGATGACCATTCGGAATTGCAATTTAATACACAAGAAAAAGAATGTATAAATGCCCTGACATCATTCTTAGTAGAATCAGACCAAATAAACAACTCACAATATGGTAATGTTACTGGAAAACTAATGGGTCCATCCATAAAAAGATCTGCACTTGATAACCAGGATCTAGCCAATAACTCATTATTGGACATCACTATACATGAGGAAGGTTCAAATATATGTTTAGACTGCTATCTAAGCCCAATTGATTTAGATCAGGGTACTTCACTGAAATGTAAATCGTCACCATTTGTCCCTAAATCAACATACTTCCCTTATCAATCAAAGGGCAATTTCATTGAAACATTCTATACAGTAGTCCTGAGGGACTTAGAACAGTTGTGTCTTGATAATGTGGAACTGAAATACAACAACCTTACAAAAGAAGAAAATTTGGCATTGCAAAACATAAAAAGTAATGGTGATTTAATTGTTCGCCAAGCTGACAAGGGGGGGGCGATTGTCCTGCAGGATAGGGCAGACTACCTCTGTGAGGCCCATCGCCTCCTCCTTGATACAACATCGTATCAGACTCTTATTGAGGACCCTTTAGAGGGTTATCAGGTGGAGTTCCGATATCTTCTCCGGGGCGCATTCACTGAAGGGATTATTTCAAAATTGGAACACAAATTTTTATACATTAAACACCCTAGAACCCCTATTTTCTATCACATTCCTAAATTGCACAAAGATATAGTTAAACCACCTGGGAGGCCTATTGTGTCAGGGATTGGCTCGATGACATCCAACGTGTCCCAATATGTGGATTATTATTTACAACCCCATGTCATCAAATTGCGTTCTTACATACGGGACACGTTGCATGTCATTGACTCCATCTCTGACATCAAGTGGAAGGATACCTATCACTGGGCTACATGTGATGTATCCTCACTTTACACCTGTATTGAGCACTTAAAAGGTATCGAGGCAATTAGTCACTTTTTAGAGTTAGATCCCGAGTTGCACTCTTCACACAGGTTTTTCCTATTAGCATGCATTAAATTTATGTTGAATCACAATTATTTTCTATTTGGAAACACGTATTATTTGCAAATCTGTGGAACGGCCATGGGGGCCAAATTTGCTCCCAGCTATGCTAACCTCTACATGGGACTGTGGGAGAGTACCCATGTTTGGGGGAACGCTGCGCTGGGGGCGGGTTTGGTTTACTATGGCCGCTACATAGATGATATCCTTATCATTTGGGATGGTGAGAGGGGGTCCCTGGAGGAGATTTTGGAAGCCTTTAATGATAACAATATGGGGTTAAAATTCACATATATTACACACCCAGATACCATAGTATTTTTGGATTTAGAGTTATTTGTGGGTCCTCAAGATGTCATTCATACTAAAACACACTTTAAAACAGTGGCTGCGAACAGCTACCTACAATATGGTAGCAATCATTATAAAAAATGGTTAGACAATGTGCCAAAAAGTCAGTTCTACAGATTAAGACGCAACTGTTCAATGGACATAGACTTTTATACCCAGGGTACAGATCTTTCAATGAAGTTCAAGGAAAAAGGCTATGATATGGCAGTTGTTAACAAATCATTTTCAGATGCCAGTTTACTGGATCGCGCGTCCTTATTGGAGAAATCCAAAAGTAAAACAATATCAAAAAATAAGGTTAACTCTACAGGTTCTGTACCTCAGTTTATTACACAGTTCAATCAGTCTGCCAAACAAATTAAGAAAGTAATAAATGACCATTGGAACATCTTGGTCAGCGATCCAGAGATTGGTCACCTGTTGCCAACACATGCTCCTGTGATCTTCAGGAAAGCAAGGAGTATAAAAACATTAATTGCTCCGAGCAAATTAAAAACATCTAAGCTAGTCAACAATTCTAGAGTGGATGGATCTGTTCCCATTAGGGTTAAGGGAAACTTTGGATGCGGGAGAAGTAGATGCTTAACGTGCAAACATTTGATAAAAACCAATAAATTTAAATCTTATTCCAATGGAACATCACATGATATAGCAGAATATATCAACTGCCTTAGTGACTATGTCATCTATCTAATATCATGTGAGTGCGGTCTACAATATGTAGGCCGCACATCAAGGGCCCTAAGCACGAGGTTTTTAGAGCATCGAAGAAATATAATCAATGGGTGTCAAACACACAATCTCTCCCGCCACTACTGTAATGAACATTCGAAAGATCCTAGGTCCTTACGAGTTATGGGGATCGAGTTCATTCCCCCTACATTTATGGGTGGTGATCGTTTCAAAAGATTGTGTATGAGGGAGACCTATTGGATGTATATTCTAGATACTTTGCACCCAAGGGGACATAATGATCACATAGACATTAGCACCATAGTGTGATCACTCCAGGTGGGTGATCCTTCGGAGGTCTGGTTTGAGTGCTTCGGCACTCCCTCTGAACTATGGTGACATGTCAACTCTTTAAAATATTCATCCTTCACAGAATTTTTTGAGGCATTTATTGCATTGCATTCCATTATGGCTATATACATTCCCAATAATGCATTGTACTGCGGATGTGTCTGTTTGAGTCCAGAACAGGTCTCAACATATATATTTTTTTTTTACTTTAATACTTTAATAATTTACCCTATTTTTCACTTTTTTATACATTTCACACGTCATCACCAATAGAGGTTATACATTCATTCATATCATTAACTTCACATTTATTTCAAATATTTGGACAATCACCTACACATACACATTATCCAATCACTTTAACATCTTTTCTTCACATTATTATTTATTTATTTTTTCAATGTATTTTTCCATTTCACTTTATTAATACATCACAAACACATTATCATTTAATATCACATATATCATACAATATATCAGACACCCATTTATACATAGTCACTTCATCACTTCATTGCTAGCCTTTCTGAGCATTCTTCTGTTCTTGCTGAAACCATCTTCTTTGCTCCACCTCTGACTCCAATTGCTATCAATCATAGATGGATCATTCAACAGGTATTATACCATGCCCTAAGACCTGATTTGTTTAATTTATGTAGCACATTGTTTGCTTAACATATTATAAAGGGGTTAATTGATGGTATTCAGTTTTGATAGTATTCTCCAATTCTTGGGATCTCTCAATTAACTCTTGTTCCAAATTGCCAATCATGTTTTGTGAATAGAATCACAACTAATTGTCATCTATTGTCATGAAGTATGGTTAATTCTATCCAACTAGTAAGTACTTGCTAATTCAATTAGTAGCCACACATTTATATGGCACTACTTGTTGATTTAATACAATTATCAATTATCTCTATTGCACAAATAGGTAGTTTCAGTACAATATTCTTTTTTTCTACCCATATATATTTGTCAACATCTTATGAGCTATGAAATTCTCCAATAGTACAGTGTGGTCCTTAGAACTTGTCCTTTGTGATCAGTGTAGTATTAGTAATTGTACCAATGGACTAGTTTAAAGTGTTTTATTAATGTTGTAATTGATTAATTGTTTTTAATTATGTTTGCAAATGAACCTTACTATAAATACTGTGGGGATACAACCAATGGGTACCCCCTGAAGAAGTCATCATCGATGACGAAACGCGTAGGGCGTGGCTAGAGCAGAGCAGACATTTGTCCCACTGAGAGCAGACTGAGAGGAACGCAGCTTGTGGGAGGCTCGGTAAAGCAGTTCAGTGGACACATCGTTTGGCTTGATTGGTGGTGCAGCAGCTAGAGGCAGTCAGGAGAGGCATCGGTTTCCTGGAGGGACTTCCGTTTTGTGCGGGACACCAGACCGGGTGAGCGTCACTTCCGGTAGAAGGAGACCGCGCACGAGAGGACACCATTACAGGCTCGAACGGCACCACTGGCTTATGAGGGCCAATCTCATAACTGCTTTCAAATAACGCTTTACTTGTGAGTGGGCATTTGTCTGGTTTTAATTGTTCCATAAAATTATTGGTAAACTTTAATGCACTAGGTGTGCGCCTGTTTTCTTTTCTTTTTTCTTTCATATATATATATATATATATGAACAACAAGAAAAGAAAGCGCCCGATCCTAGTGCAGCATGAAAAAATACAATTTAATAAAAATGAATATGAATAAAACCAACAAATGCGAACTCACAAACACAGGATAAATAAATGCATATAATGAGTATACTCATTCGCCAACCGCCCACGTTGTGCCTTGGATGGCGCGCCCTCTCTCTGTCTGGGTTTTCTCAGCTCTGCTGAACCGACATCCAGCAGGGGATACAGGAAAAAGCTCACCACAATGTGACCCGGAAGTCCTCCACAATGTTAGTGTATCCGGATATGAGGTCTGCAGTCCGTGACCCCGCGATGCAGGGGCTGATCAGAGAAGTCTCTCTGCACTCCCAAAGGCAGTCCGTAATGAGGTGGGCAGTGAGGATAGAGTCAAAATGTATATCACGGTGTGACAGCAGCTAAAAAACGCTCTTCTCTACGCGTTTCTTCACATAAAGTGATTTCATCTCCTGAGACTTCTCTGATCAGCCCCTGCATCGCGGGGTCACGGACTGCAGACCTCATATCCGGATACACTAACATTGTGGAGGACTTCCGGGTCACATTGTGGTGAGCTTTTTCCTGTATCCCCTGCTGGATGTCGGTTCAGCAGAGCTGAGAAAACCCAGACAGAGAGAGGGCGCGCCATCCAAGGCATAACGTGGGCGGTTGGCGAATGAGTATACTCATTATATGTGTAACGGGTATTCCACCCCACCCAATCTCATATGTAGTGTGGGTGAGTAGAACATGTATTGTTACCGGTGTGGTGCGTATACCTGCAGGCTCACAGGAGGTCTGAGCCTCCGCTAATGAGAGCCTGGGGTGAATCCTCTGGAACGAATCTTCTTTTACAGCGCCTCCACCTATGTAGGATTCTATGGACGTGTAGAATGACCCTACATAGGAACCCAATTAGAAACCACACACACAGTCAGTGATTATATAATAACTAAGGAATTTACTTCGAACATAGAACATATCATCGCCTTTACATATCCTCATAACCTGTGTCCCTCTCACGAGGAGACACTACCCGTGACGTCTCGCAGGACGTTTCCCCAACACTAGGTGATCCCACCCAGTGTCCAGTGAAACCCCCACACCCAAGGTCCCGTACTCCTACGGAGATAGTCAATGGGTGACTGCGCAGTCACTAAAACCTCTAGGCCTGTTGGTGCACATAAAATACTTGAGATACCTTCCGAGCACTCCGATGCTCGGGACCGCAACTTTCTTCTCAAAGGGTCAGACGTCCGTCTGATCCTTTCCAGGTACTCTGCCGGTGGACCCCAACGAGGGTCCCACCGCTCCACGGGAACTGCAACCGATCACGGCAACACCAACCGCATGGGAACAGCAACCGCCGCTATCCCTTCCTATCACTAACTACTCCTAGAGTGACAGCAACCCTAACCTAGGGCCTGTCCCTGAGGAACCGCAACCTGGGATGGCTTGGGGAAAACTCCTAGGGCCTGTGGAACATTAACCTGCCCCCCTTCCCCTAGCTACCCAGTCTCAACTGTAACTGCTAATCCTAACAGCCTAACGCACCTGCAGCCAACACTCAGCTCACACTGTCAGCCTGCAGGGATCCACACACACTTCACACACACTGCACGCACTGCGCCCAGCACATGCAGTGACACACACACAGACAGCTGCAATCACACACAGCCACCTGGATCCCGTAGCAATCCACTACTAGCACACTGTGCCTATTTGCCAGTGCCCACAGCCCTCTCCGCTGTGGCACTGCCAAACCTGCACCTTACACACACTAAGGGCGACCTTCCTATCTAGGGCCGTCCCTTATCAGTTACCCACTAACCTGGTGGGGAGTTGGGGCCTACCTGGAGGGTGAGGGTACCTATCAGGATGCAGGAGCTGCACTCACTCCCTGCATCCTTCCTTCCCCTTCAGCTCCGCTGCTCCAACTGACTAACTCATGCAAAGCCCGGGAAATGTATCTCTTTTCCCGGGCTGAGCTTCCTCCAGCCCTATTGGCCACTATCAGGCACCTGGTGCCTGTCTCCCTATGCCTCCTGGGAATTGTAGTTCCCAGGGGGCTGCTATAGTGTTGGGGCCGCGTGCGCTCCTCCCCTCTGCCTACACTAACTCCTAATGGCCGCCGCAACCCTTCCTGAGCTGTCCCTACTCTCGCGCGACTCTCCTGCGCTTTCCCTGCCCTCACGCAACTGCTCCCTGGCGCTAGGGTTCTCCCTGCGCATGCGCGAGCTAACTGGACCTCTCCTGCCCTCGCGCGATCACTGCGCATGCGCGAGTCTCTCCGTAATGGCGGCGCCCTATCCGCCCGGCTCCGGGAGCGCCGGGAGCCCTGAGATGCGCGTGCGGCCTTGGCAACCGGCCGCACGCGTCCCCGGCAACCCCCGAGCCGGGACCTGACCGCCCTCTCCCCTGACACTGCCGAACGGAGCCGCCATTGGACGCGGCGGCCCCCGCGATCGGCAGTCAGGTGAGGGGGGTGCGGTAGCGCTGGGGAGACCTGGCTACACTCTCCCCCTGGTGAAACACCCAACGCCCTCGCTTGGGGAACGACATAGTATGGTACAATTTCACATACTGAATATTTTCGTGGCATACCCCGTACACATAACATATCAATTTTGCACATCAGGTTACATGATACATCACCCCCAGTAACCGAGACTGGCTGAGACCATTTGTGGGGTGCCCCTTCCAGATCAGATGGGGGTACCTCACTTTTGCGTCCGTGAGCCTCCCCCAGAAAAATTTCTTGGAGAGCACACTCTAAGGCGACAGTTTCTGGCTCTTCACTACTTCCTCCCCCTGGTGGAAGGAGTAGCCCAGTGTCTCTGAAGCAGACCTTTACCCGGTCATCCGCGGCAGGGATGCGGTAGACCAGGAGGCCAGGACCTTTCCCGCGGTCCACCACCTGGCGAATGGCATGCTCCTTTTTGGGCGTAAAGGAGGCCAGTCTCCCTGGATCGTCCTTTACACAGTCCTTGTCCCTACGGACTTGCGAGGCTTCCACTGAGAAGCGAGCACTGGGAAATGTCTCGGTTTCACCTGGCAGGGGGGAAAAAGTAGACACCTTACCCCTGCGGTGATTCTGGGTGGCCAACAGGTCCTCGGGGACGCTGTCAGTTCCCACCTTGGTGGTATCGGGACCTGCCCCCGGCACTTCTGGGGCAGTCCACTTACGCGCTGAAAACTCGGGAGCGTTGGATCCCAGTCCTGGGACCACTTGTGTCGGAGCACACGGGCTCATACTCCGCTCAGGAACCGTAGCTTTGGCCTTCTTCACGGCCACCTCCATCGGAGTCTGTGAGGAACAAGGGGGTTCCTTACCACTCGGCTGGCTGACGATGGGCTTCCCTTCTTCCGGAAGGATCGGCGGTAGACACTGGTCCACTCTCTCCTCTGGACAGCTACCTTCTAGTGAGGACACCTCCGCCAGGACGCGATGCAGAGGGGAACCCTTCACCCGGGCGACCAGACTTAAGGAGCCATTGTGCTCCGCGGTCACCTGGAGGCTCACCCCCGACACCCCTGGGGCAGTCGACTCACCCTTGTCGGCGTTAGGTACTGGTCCAACGCCTAGGACCGATGGTACCTCTGTAGTAGGTCTGACTGACCATCGTAGGGCACACGGGCCCACAGCAGACTCTGTATCCTCTGCATCACCGCTGGGGTGGTTCGCCGGTAGGCGCATCGCCACCGATGGGACTTCCACCTTTTCCCCGGAAGATCTCATGACAGTATCCTCCGCAAGGTAGTCACCAGATTCTCCTGAAATGCAGCCAGTGGTTGTGGGTACAAAGCTGGCGTGCTCCGGTACCTCCACTGCAGCCGCACTCTTCTCTGCCAAGGGTTCACTTAGCTCCTTAGCTGGCTCTGTAGGCTGGGGTACAATAGGCATCAAGAAAATTGCACCGCAGCAATCACATTTAGGTTCCCACGCCAGTGCTCCCCTAGAACAGTCACAGGTGGGGCTAAAGCACTGTGTACACGGCTCCCCATCTACCTCGGTGATCCTGAAGTCTAGTGGCACTTGTGACATGACGGCTCCCTCCTCATAGGCTTCTTGCAAGCAGGGGCACAGGAGCATAAGGAGATCTATTCCTGCCGCTCGCCAGGGCACATACACATTAGGGTGTATCCCCTGACAGTCTATCTCATCCTCATCATAGAACAGAGAGTCTATCTCATCCTCATCCTTAGAGATCAGAGTGTCTATCACAGCGTCCACGTATGGTTGAAGATAACCGTGCTGGCTCCCCCTGGTGGAATCTAAAGAAAGGGCACTTTTTACAAGGGATTGGTTTTTGCTCTGCACTGAGTCACTCACAGCACAGGGGAGGGGCTCTGATTTTCGCGCCAAACCCGGACAGAATGTTGCGACATCTTTCTGTGCAGGCTTGCAGTCAGCAGCACGTGCGCTCTCCTGATTTGGCGGGAGACGCCATTTTGCTGGGTCGGCATAGACTAGGGGGTACCCTTCTGAGGGGCCCCCGGGCATGAACAGTGCGGACGGTGCCTCTGCCCGGCATATATCCTCAGTGTGAGTTACAACAAAAAGTATGGTTTTCCATGTGGACGTGGGATCTTGTTCCTCCTCTAGGACACATGCCCACGGCCACCCAGGAATTTTACACATACCCTCCCGGACCTTCATTGCGGGTATACTAGCGGGTATGCCCCCTACCGCCACTACCTGGCCAGGCTCCATATACTGCCTCAACGCCCAGGCAAGGACCTCGTCTCCGGACTTTACAAACATAGCGACAAAAATAGGAACGGGACAATTTAGAAAAAATGGACAGGGCACCCCAGGTGTATCTCAGCAGCGCCTCCAAATGTAACGGGTATTCCACCCCACCCAATCTCATATGTAGTGTGGGTGAGTAGAACATGTATTGTTACCGGTGTGGTGCGTATACCTGCAGGCTCACAGGAGGTCTGAGCCTCCGCTAATGAGATCCTGGGGTGAATCCTCTGGAACGAATCTTCTTTTACAGCGCCTCCACCTATGTAGGATTCTATGGACGTGTAGAATGACCCTACATAGGAACCCAATTAGAAACCACACACACAGTCAGTGATTATATAATAACTAAGGAATTTACTTCGAACATAGAACATATCATCGCCTTTACATATCCTCATAACCTGTGTCCCTCTCACGAGGAGACACTACCCGTGACGTCTCGCAGGACGTTTCCCCAACACTAGGTGATCCCACCCAGTGTCCAGTGAAACCCCCACACCCAAGGTCCCGTACTCCTACGGAGATAGTCAATGGGTGACTGCGCAGTCACTAAAACCTCTAGGCCTGTTGGTGCACATAAAATACTTGAGATACCTTCCGAGCACTCCGATGCTCGGGACCGCAACTTTCTTCTCAAAGGGTCAGACGTCCGTCTGATCCTTTCCAGGTACTCTGCCGGTGGACCCCAACGAGGGTCCCACCGCTCCACGGGAACTGCAACCGATCACGGCAACACCAACCGCATGGGAACAGCAACCGCCGCTATCCCTTCCTATCACTAACTACTCCTAGAGTGACAGCAACCCTAACCTAGGGCCTGTCCCTGAGGAACCGCAACCTGGGATGGCTTGGGGAAAACTCCTAGGGCCTGTGGAACATTAACCTGCCCCCCTTCCCCTAGCTACCCAGTCTCAACTGTAACTGCTAATCCTAACAGCCTAACGCACCTGCAGCCAACACTCAGCTCACACTGTCAGCCTGCAGGGATCCACACACACTTCACACACACTCCACGCACTGCGCCCAGCACATGCAGTGACACACACACAGACAGCTGCAATCACACACAGCCACCTGGATCCCGTAGCAATCCACTACTAGCACACTGTGCCTATTTGCCAGTGCCCACAGCCCTCTCCGCTGTGGCACTGCCAAACCTGCACCTTACACACACTAAGGGCGACCTTCCTATCTAGGGCCGTCCCTTATCAGTTACCCACTAACCTGGTGGGGAGTTGGGGCCTACCTGGAGGGTGAGGGTACCTATCAGGATGCAGGAGCTGCACTCACTCCCTGCATCCTTCCTTCCCCTTCAGCTCCGCTGCTCCAACTGACTAACTCATGCAAAGCCCGGGAAATGTATCTCTTTTCCCGGGCTGAGCTTCCTCCAGCCCTATTGGCCACTATCAGGCACCTGGTGCCTGTCTCCCTATGCCTCCTGGGAATTGTAGTTCCCAGGGGGCTGCTATAGCGTTGGGGCCGCGTGCGCTCCTCCCCTCTGCCTACACTAACTCCTAATGGCCGCCGCAACCCTTCCTGAGCTGTCCCTACTCTCGCGCGACTCTCCTGCGCTTTCCCTGCCCTCACGCAACTGCTCCCTGGCGCTAGGGTTCTCCCTGCGCATGCGCGAGCTAACTGGACCTCTCCTGCCCTCGCGCGATCACTGCGCATGCGCGAGTCTCTCCGTAATGGCGGCGCCCTATCCGCCCGGCTCCGGGAGCGCCGGGAGCCCTGAGATGCGCGTGCGGCCTTGGCAACCGGCCGCACGCGTCCCCGGCAACCCCCGAGCCGGGACCTGACCGCCCTCTCCCCTGACACTGCCGAACGGAGCCGCCATTGGACGCGGCGGCCCCCGCGATCGGCAGTCAGGTGAGGGGGGTGCGGTAGCGCTGGGGAGACCTGGCTACATATGCATTTATTTATCCTGTGTTTGTGAGTTCGCATTTGTTGGTTTTATTCATATTCATTTTTATTAAATTGTATTTTTTCATGCTGCACTAGGATCGGGCGCTTTCTTTTCTTGTTGTTCACAGATTTCTGGGAGTTCGTTGGTCCTTGATGAGAGCAGCCAGATCCTAGCATGGACCCTTGGTTTGGTTGATATATTTTTACATTTTTCACATTTTTCATTTTTATTTTTATTTTTATCTTTGACACACTTAGTGTCATTTTTTCTGTATTTTTCCATTCATCATTCATTTAGTATCATTCAGGAGGGATTCATTAGTGCAGTAGTCAAACTACCAACACATGCCATTTTATTATATTTGTATTGTTCACTGGCATATATTTGTGTTTACAGCAGCTTTTTAAACATTGGCACTCAGCATTTTATTATAACATATTGCATGTATTTTTATTAGTGTGAGTCAATCATCCATAATACTGTTGCATTCACTTTTGCCATTCACCTTTGCTATATCCATTTAATACAATCATTTGGTAATTAGTCTGATTTTACACCTGAGGAGCGCAGTCTATTCTTTGTTTGATATATATATATATATATATATTTGGAAATGACACATACCTCCAGACAACCGGGACCGCTGTGGGTACTCGGATGGCGCCACAGTATACCAATCTGTTCTGCGCAAAACTGGAAAGTGACTTTCTTTCCACCTGTCACTTGAAACCCCTTATATACCTTCGCTACATCGATGACATCCTCCTGATTTGGACCTCTGGTGAACAGGATCTCCTACATTTCTATGACAAATTCAATACGTGCCACCCGACAATCAACCTCAAACTCACCCATTCCCCGGATGAAGTACATTTCCTAGACACCCCCATTACTATAAAGAATAACCAACTACAGACTTCTGTATACCGCAAACCTACAGACAGAGCCAGCTATTTGAGGGACAATAGCTTCCACCCGACACACACCAAACATGCAACCATCTTCAGTCAAGCCATACGATACAACTCGGATATGCTCCGACACAGCAGACAGAGACCAGCGGATTAAAGCCTTGAGATCAGATTTTATAAACCGTGGATATAACCGCAGAATTGTAGACCAGCAAATTCACAAAGCCACCAGAATACCAAGAAGTGATCTCCTTGAATACAAACAGAAAGAGACAAGCGACAGGGTACCTTTGGTGGTCACATATAACCCACACCTAGGAGCCCTACGCAAGATCGCCAGGGAACTACAACCCATCCTCCAGGAAGATACAAGACTGCAACAGGTCTTCCCTGAAGCACCCTTATTATCATACAGGCAACCTCATAATCTCAAGAATATTATGGTGAGGAGTAAAGTATTCAGCACTACAACTGAATGCGGGACGAAACCATGCCAGGACGCAAGATGCAAAACCTGCGCAATGCTCTACACAGCGGACACAATACAAATACCGCACAGGAATTGGGAATACAAAATCAGAAGAAGGTTCACCTGTTCCTCCAGCAATGTCGTGTACCTCATCATGTGCATGAAATGCTCAGGGGGCTGCTACTAAATAGGTGAGACTGGGCAGGGGCTAAACAAGAGAATGAACATGCATCGCCACAGCATCACACGCGGAACAAGAGACAGTCCTGTCGGCGAACATTTCTCTGACTCTGGCAATAAGATGAACGATCTGAAGGTGGCCATACTCAAAGGCAATCTTAAAACACCGAAAGCGAGACGGTTGCATGAATACAAATTTATGCAACTGTTCGGGACACTTAGCGGTGGTCTAAACAGAGATCAAAATTTTATGAGTCATTACTGACACAAGTGAACTCTCTTCCCATTAGCGCTATAGGCCATGTCTGTACATACTGGACTATATGTATGCACACACAGCTGTCTCTTACACATACTAATACTCCTTGTTTTTCCATCCCTATACACCAATAGGGACCACATAGTTTCTACACACACTTTTAGTTATGCTACAATCTCTCACATTTCCACACCTACCCACACCATTTATATTAACTCTCACTCCACACACCTTTTGTAAAGCACTGTATACACTGTGGACTTCATTCATTTATATTCACACAGATTCACACACACTCTTATATCACTAACTTTCAGGAACCATTTAACACCTCTAGCCATAAATCTCATCCACACACGGGGGAGGGACAAGCACAGATAACATTCCAAGAGACACTGTTTTTAAGTATACCCTTTGCTTGCTTCATTCCTTGTAACATCGCCGGAAGAAGAGATCAGTGTATCCCGAAAGCTCGCACAAATAAAAGCATTTTGTTAGCCAGAGAACGGTATCATCTATTATTTTTTGATTATTATTTTTTGATTATGTGTGTGTGTGTGTGTGTGTGTATATATATATATATATATATATATATATATATATATATAATATATATACCATAATACTGAGTTAAGTTATGGTGAGTAGAAAAAGTGACAAAAACCCTCCACAGGAAAACAAATATGCAAATACAACTGTATGCTCATCTGCATGTACTAGGCAGGTCTGCAACCCCACACTGATAAGACCCATTAAGGTCGAAACAGCTGTCTGTGGGTGGTTTTCTGGATATGCACCTTAACCCTGGCTGTGCTCAAAGCTGTGACCATGCAGCAAGCTTAAGCCTATAGGGAACCATGTTAAAAATGGATTTTGAGGCAAAAAGTGACACTGTGTGCTCATTTGCATGTCATTTTCCAGAATCCCTAGCTGCAGTGGAAGTGCTGTATGCTGGGTGATAATGGGGAAAGGCGGGGTTGCAGACCTGCCTAAGACATGCAGATGAGCATACAGTTGTATTTGCATATATATATATATACCTGTATATATATATATATATATATATATATATATATATATATATATATATATATATATATGTATGTGTGTGTGTGTATATATATGTATTTATATACGGTGTTCGACAAATAATGATAACCACTCGCCCGTGGCGAGTGGATATAGGCCGCTGGCGAGCCGTGCTCTATGAATTCCCCTGCTCGTGCCAATTTTTTATTTTTTAAAAATTAATAAATAATCCCCCTCCCTGATTGGGTTAACGCGGGGAAGAGCCCCTTCCCCTGATCTCCTCCCCCTCCTGATCTCCTCCCCCTCCTGCCCCTGATCTCCTCCCGTGAGTCAGGGGGGGCCCGGCCGGGCGCCAGTTAATTACATTTAAAAAAAAGTTGAAAAAGATGGCAGGGATTTCCGTTGTCCCGGCGCGCATGCACAGGGCAAGCAGGGTGTCCTGCCCTCTGCGCTGCCTGTGGGCCCGCTGCCTGTTCCCCCCAGCAACCCAGCCTCCCCGCATCCCTCCCCCCCGCTCCCCACGTGGGACGGAGGGGGAAGCGCCAACACAAGCCCCGTGCGCAACCCAGCCCCCATCCGCTCCCAACTTGATACGGAGGGGGAAGCGCCAACCCATCTTCCCCCGTGCGCGCCTCCTGCCACTGATCTCCTCCCCCTGATCTCCTGCTCAATCCCCGCTTGCTCCCCGGGGGTGTCCGCCTCTGAAGGGGGTTCGCTTCGGTGGGGGGAACATGCTGCGGCGTCGGCCGCTTCGGGGGGGCGGCCCCGGCGGCCCCTTGCAGAGAGCCCTGCTGCCTTGCGGAGGCCCCCGCTGCGATGTGTGACCCCCGCCACCCCATAAAGAGGCCTGTATCTCCTGAAGTAGGGGTCCTCGGACCTGAAACCAATGCGGTTCAGCTCAGGAGACCCCCTGCACATCTACACTAGTATTAAAACATACATAACAATTAACAATAATTCATTACCGTAGCGGCTATCCGCTATGGTAATGAAGCAGCATTAATGTATTTTAAATAATAGGGTGTGGGAGCAGGGGTCCCCTGAGCTGAAAAGCATTGATTTCTGCCTCAGAGACCCCCTGCTTCCCGAGTTACAGGCCCCGGTATGGGGCATCGGGTGCCAGTGCCACCGCCATCTTTATAGCGTCCAAGACGTGACGTGGGCTCTATGAAGATGGCGTCCGCTCTGGCACCGATGCCCCAAAGTGGGGCCTGTAACCCGGGAAGCAGGGGGTCTCTGAGGTAGAAATCAATGCGGTTCAGCTCAGGGGACCCCCTTCTCCCGCACACTATTAATAAAAATACAGTAATGCTGCTTCATTACCTTAGCGGATAGCCGCTAAGGCAATGAAGGGGTTAAGGCACATTAGCATGTTTATTGGGGACAATGGCCTCCAATAAACAACACACATCCCCCCCGCCCCCTAACACATACAGTACTGTAATGGGCAAAATTACTATTATCCACATATGGATAATAATGCATTTGCCCATTTAAAATACATATAAATGACAATAAATACAATAAAAACATTTTACACTTACGTTTTACAGGCACCCACGATGAAGGCCGTCTTTATCCTCATCTTCATCCTGCCCATGCCCCTACGGTGCTGCAAAACATGCACAACAATTACAATAGCCAATGTAATGTCCCCATACCCCTTAATCACCATAGCGGTTATTAACCGCTACAGTCATTAAGGGGTTAACCCACCCTCACCCACCATTTGGGAGGCCTACATACCCTCCAACTCTAACCCCCCACCCTGTGAGGCCTAACCACCCTCACCCACTACCCACAAGGGAGGCCTACCCACATACCCTTGGGGCCAATACACTCCCCCCCCCCCCAACATATACAGTACAATAATGTGCAAAATAACTATTATCCAGATATGGATAATATATTATTTGCCCATTATGAAACACATAAAACATCCACAAATCAAAACATTAATTTTTAATCTTAAAACCACCACATTTCATGTTACAATAAATCCAGCAGCCATTGCAAATATAAAAAAAACAAACTGCAGCTACACAAATGTCTATGAAATGTCACAAAATTGCATAGAGTGTGTACATGATGCAATTAATATGTGCATCATACAGTATAACACTATGCAAAATATATGTAACAATAAAATACACTATGAACAATGTCCCCTAACCACCAATGCCATCCTGAAAATCAATTAAAATCTAACCAACATCAATACAATTAGCATCAATCAATTAATCCATTTCCTCAAACAATTAAAATACAATAAAAATTAATTATACAATTCCCTATTCAATTGCTAAAGCCAAACCATTGGCAAAACAAATCTAATTTAAAGTAACCACCATCATTCTAATCTTACTACCATAAAGAAGGCATTAGCTAAATAGAAATTATTCACAAAAATGACAAAATAAAGATGCTAAATACATTATCCATACATGAAAAGAACCTAAACATGAGCCAAACAATCAATTATTATCCCTTTATGTCTATCCATACAGATAGATAAACATAACATACAGGGGCAATAATACAGCATAAAATACAATGCATTTACATACAAAATTCACATACAATACACCCATTCAGTGTCCGTGAATGTATTATATACATAGATACAGTAACGGGCATTAAATGGGAGTGAAAAAATAAAAGACATGAATGAAAAATTATAAAAACCTGTAAAAGTTCAAATAATAAACTTTTCTTTTGTTTACTCACCATTAGATGTCCACG